>NC_068308.1:660463-862963 GCF_025860055.1 Xyrauchen texanus | reverse complement strand
CACACACACCACACACCACACACACCACACACACCACACACACCACACACACCACACACCACACACACCACACACACCACACACACCACACAACACACACACACACACCACACACCAGCTATTGGTGGAGAGGAGAGAGTCGAGTGATGTAGCCAATTAGTGGATGGGGATTATTAGGAGGCCATGATTGAGATGGGCCAATGGGGGGAATTTAGCCAGGACACCGGGGTTACACCCCTACTCTTTACGAGAAGTGCTCTAGGATTTTTATTTACCACAGAGAATCAGGGCCTCGGTTTAACATCTCATCTGAAGGACGGTGCTTTTTACAGTATAGTGTCCCTGTCAATATACTGGGGCACACACGAATAAAGCACACTCTGCTGCACATCTTGACCACATTACCAACTCGGGTGTGCATTATTTTTCAACAATTCAATGGTCTGTCATCAATTGTTCCTTACATAATTCACTGCAACTACAATACTATGAGAATGCGGAAAATGATTGACAGGCAGAAAGCGGCAGAGACCACGGTCACATATTTGTTTGTTGTTTACAAAGTCTAAAGCTGTCACAGAGACCGGTGAGATATGTCAGGACAATTACGTCATTCATATCTTTCAGGGAGTAGGGACATTTTTTGCATACCTTTCTATGAAAAAATCACTTCCAGCACCATTAAGTCATGGGGACATAAATGGCACCATTTCCAGAGAAACATAACTCTTGTAACGTGAATTCAATGAAATATTTGACAGTTTTAACAGCTTCCTCTCTTGTTTTCTAGTGGCGGTTTGAAGGAGAGTGATGTCATAATCAGCATTAATGGTCAGAGGATCACATCAGCCAGTGACGTGAGCGCAGCCATCAAGAGAGACGAGAGTTTGAGAACAGTGGTGCGACGCGGCAATGAAGACGTCATCCTCACCATCATACCTGAAGAGATTGACCCTTGACCTCCTTTCACCCTCTTGCTGACCCACGAGCTGGTTCTCAGACTTTAACTGAGTGTGTGTCGGGAGCCACACTCATACTAGAATCTGTAGTGAATACTTTCATCAAACCTGAATCGCTACCATTGTCGGCTGACAACAGGAAATGCTTTCTTTAATTACTTTTTCCCCAAACACTTTTACCTTTCCATTTATCTATCAATGTACATTGTACCATGTTTGAATGAGCACTTTATAAATAGATGTGAAATTTACAATTTAGTTCCAGCTAGTTAATTGAAACACCAAAATGTGTATTATATTTTCTCATGTATACATCAAGGCAAATATTGTCTGTATTCAGCTTCGACTATCCAAACTTTTACATTTACACTCAAATTTCACAATTGACATTTGTTCAAAAAGACTAGAGAATAAAACACAAAGGTCGGGTTCCGGAAGTAAACATCCCATAGAGAGATTGATTTCAATGATAATATATAAACCTTTTTTAAAGTATACCTTACATGAGCTCTGAGATTAAGAGATGATAAGAGAAGATGTGTCTGTTGAAGCCAAGTCAACTTTACTTTAAAAGAATCGTGTTTAATAGTTGCAAAAGTGTTTGAGGTTTTAAAGGAATATTCCGGCTTCAGTACGAAGTTAAGATCAGTCACTAAAATTTGTGGCATAATGTTGATTACCACAGAAAATTATTTCAACAATTAGAATATTAAAAAAAAACCCAAATGTGTGTTCCAGTGAGACACTTCCAATGGAAGTCAATGGGGTTTAATCTGTAAACATTAACATACTGTTTCAAAAGACACAAACAATATGTGTGTAAACATGATTTTACTGTCATTAAATCACTTACTAACCGCATCAGCGTGAAGATATAGCAGATTCATATTGTTTGTGTCTTTTGAAACAGATTAAACCCCATTGACTTCCATTGCAAGTGTCTCACTGGAACACACATTTGGGCTTTTTTAAAGAAAAGGAGGAACGAGTCCAAATTATTTTCTGTGTTAATATTATGACACAAATGCTGTCCATTGAACATAACTTGTACTGAACCCGGAATATTCCTTTAAATATATTGTTTTCAAAATTATAATCAGTGGCTATTAATCAGTAGTTTTTTTCGTAATCTGCTATGCTTAATGGGAGTGTTTTTCATTCCATCATAAAAGTACATTTACAGTCTTTTTGTTTTTAATTTTCACTTTTTATGGCTTCAGATCAAAGTTTGTAGTATTCTGATTCATCATGGAGTTTGTTGGTTTGGTTAATGCCTTATAATCATTGTTTTTAAATGCATTTGTATAAAATGAATGTGAAAAATACTTCTGGAACAAAGACTGGTGAAAACTGTCCAGTCACTGTTGTGCTCTGTTCTGGGCCATTAAAGGACATGGCTCTTGTGTTCTGAATATTATCTCTGACGGCCTTCTTTTCCTTAAATGTTTGTGTGTGTTGGACGGCAATTTCAGAAACGGAATTAAAGAAGGTTACTGTTTTTTAACTGTTTCAGTGTGTGACTTTACAAACATCAACATCTCATATATTTCTCATATAATCCTCAACAGGACCAGCACATTGGTGAGAAAAAACCTACTGGTGAAGGGATATGGGGGCAGTGAATGCCAGATTTTGTCTATTAAATGTGTTTGAATGTTTAATTGGGATTTTAATGGTGCCGTGTGGATTTGTTTTTTTTTAGATCTTTATGCATTCTTATGCAAATCTGTCATGTGTATAACTAAATGAATTTCAGTAGTTGATGCATAATGTGTCCATGGACGTGTTTTTAAATGATTTAAACAGCATTTCAATCATCCGATTAGATTTTACGGTTAGGGTCTTCAAAATTCTCTGATTTATCATTCTCCTCACTTTGGAGAACCTCTGAACGAGCCTTTAATGTAGTCTTAAATATACCATTTATGTACGTCAAAGAACTGAAAGACTGTTTTAGCACTTAGAATGTATGGAATTATGTGCAATTATGGCTACCTTATTATATGGACCACTATATGTTTGTCAACTGAGCCTCGTGTGGTGCAAATAATGTAAAAAAAAAAAAAAGGAGTTTGATATTTATGACAGCATGTATTGAAAATGTAAAACAAAATAGTAACAATTTCTATAAAGCCCATATTTATAATGCACTGTAAATGAATTATAAATGCATTATACTGCATTCATAATGTCTCATAATACACTTTATATTAAGTTATAACTTCTCATAAATAATTATAACTACAGTTATAATACATTATAAGACTTCCCGTATTCATAGTTATACCAAGCAACATCCAATTTTAACGCAGCAGAAGTTAAGACTTTATGACGTGATCATATTATAAGTGGTCATTGTTTACTTTAAATAAAGTTACAAAAGCAATATCTTCTTATAAACAGCCATAACATTGTAACATACAATACATTACAAGTCAAGCTTCTATAATGGAAGTTATTTATAAAACAAGTCTCCAAATAAGATCAAGATTATTGAATACTTCCAGTCTAGAATCAGTTTGATTTTGTTTTGTTTTTGTGTGTTAAAATACAATAAGACTGGCTCCATGTGTGATCAACATCAATATGTTTTTTTTATGGAAAGTGAGTTTATGATATATTTGAAAGTGTTCGTAATATCTCCAAATTTACATTGAATGTGAGTTATTTTGTATTTTGTGCATGTGTAATGTTTATAACTTCCAGCATGACTTGTTATGTCTTATAAACATCTATAAGATATTTATTAGTGGTTATAAGACATTGCTTTTGTCACTTTACTTAAAGAATACATATTATATCCATTACAAATATATAAAATACATTATAACTTCTGCAGATAAAATTGGATGTTGCTTGTGGTATAATGAATTATAATCTAAGGTATAACTTTGAATAGGTAATTATTATAATATATTATAATTGTGGTTACAATAATTTATAAGAAGTTATAACATATTATAAGGTGTATTATGAGACATTATTAATGCATTATAATGCCTTTACAATGAATTATAAATATGGGCTTCATAGAAAGTGTTACCAATTCAATAAACAAGTATTTGTGTACCTCATCAATCACATTAGTATGTTTAATCACACACTTACAATATAATTGGGACAAAATAATACATTATCTTTTCAAATAAATTTGAATCAGTGCTTGGATTTTGTTCATTTTGTGTTCAATTGTTCTAATCAGCTCTTTTTTTTCAAACGTTCAAAATGTTTTACGCTTCGTTAACCAGTTTGGGGGTATGGAAGCCGGTTTCCGCCACAGTTAAATAAAAAAAGGTGATTTTGTAAGTCAATATAATGAGATACTAAGTCATTATTATGAGAAACTTTCTCATAATAATGACTTAGTATCTCATAATAATGACTTAGTATCTCATAATAATGACTTAGTATCTCGTAATAATGACTTAGTATCTCGTAATAATGACTTAGTATCTCATAATAATGACTTAGTATCTCATAATAATGACTTAGTATCTCGTAATAATGACTTAGTATCTCATAATAATGACTTAGTATCTCGTAATAATGACTTAGTATCTCATAATAATGACTTAGTATCTTGTAATAATGACTTAGTATCTCGTAATAATGACTTAGTATCTCATAATAATGACTTAGTATCTCATAATAATGACTTAGTATCTCGTAATAATGAGAAACTTTCTCATAATAATGACTTAGTATCTCGTAATAATGACTTAGTATCTCATAATAATGACTTAGTATCTCGTAATAATGACTTAGTATCTCGTAATAATGACTTAGTATCTCGTAATAATGACTTAGTATCTCATAATAATGACTTAGTATCTCGTAATAATGACTTAGTATCTCGTAATAATGACTTAGTATCTCGTAATAATGACTTAGTATCTCATAATAATGACTTAGTATCTCATAATAATGACTTAGTATCTCGTAATAATGACTTAGTATCTCGTAATAATGACTTAGTATCTCATAATAATGACTTAGTATCTCATAATAATGACTTAGTATCTCGTAATAATGACTTAGTATCTCATAATAATGACTTAGTATCTCGTAATAATGACTTAGTATCTCATAATAATGACTTAGTATCTTGTAATAATGACTTAGTATCTCATAATAATGACTTAGTATCTCATAATAATGACTTAGTATCTCATAATAATGACTTAGTATCTCGTAATAATGAGAAACTTTCTCATAATAATGACTTAGTATCTCGTAATAATGACTTAGTATCTCATAATAATGACTTAGTATCTCGTAATAATGACTTAGTATCTCATAATAATGACTTAGTATCTCATAATAATGACTTAGTATCTCGTAATAATGACTTAGTATCTCATAATAATGACTTAGTATCTCATAATAATGACTTAGTATCTCATAATAATGACTTAGTATCTCGTAATAATGACTTAGTATCTCGTAATAATGACTTAGTATCTCGTAATAATGACTTAGTATCTCATAATAATGACTTAGTATCTCGTAATAATGACTTAGTATCTCATAATAATGACTTAGTATCTCGTAATAATGACTTAGTATCTCGTAATAATGACTTAGTATCTCATAATAATGACTTAGTATCTCATAATAATGACTTAGTATCTCGTAATAATGAGAAACTTTCTCATAATAATGACTTAGTATCTCGTAATAATGAGAAACTTTCTCATAATAATGACTTAGTATCTCATAATAATGACTTAGTATCTCATAATAATGACGAAGCTATCTCATAATAATGACTTAGTATCTCGTAATAATGAGAAACTTTCTCATAATAATGACTTAGTATCTCGTAATAATGACTTAGTATCTCATAATAATGAGAAACTTTCTCATAATAATGACTTAGTATCTCGTAATAATGACTTAGTATCTCATAATAATGACAAACTATCTCATAATAATGACTTAGTATCTCATAATAATGACTTAGTATCTCATAATAATGACTTAGTATCTCGTAATAATGAGAAACTTTCTCATAATAATGACTTAGTATCTCATAATGACTTAGTATCTCATAATAATGACTTAGTATCTCGTAATAATGACTTAGTATCTCGTAATAATGACTTAGTATCTCATAATAATGACTTAGTATCTCATAATAATGACTTAGTATCTCATAATAATGACTTAGTATCTCATAATAATGACTTAGTATCTCGTAATAATGAGAAACTTTCTCATAATAATGACTTAGTATCTCGTAATAATGAGAAACTTTCTCATAATAATGACTTAGTATCTCGTAATAATGAGAAACTTTCTCATAATAATGACTTACTGTGCGCATGCGCAATGTGCTCAGTCAGACGAATTGTGCGTTTCAGATTGAGACGGATCACACAAATGACAACAGCACAACTCTTTTGAAAGTAAGTATAGTTTTATAGCAAGAGGTTTGCAAATAACAACAATTTAGCGCGATGTAAGTGCAGGGCAAGTGTGTTGACTCGCGAATCGGTTTCACACCGCAAGCGAGGTGTGCATTATTAAAATAAATATATAATAATCTCGTTTATAATACCACAGTTGTTACACCTCAAGACATTTTCAGGTTTTAATTCCTAAAACGCTCTTGTGAGTATAACTACGTTCTTACGTCAGGGATTCAGGGGTGAACCTCACTGTTTTTAGTTCTTCACCTAGGGTCTTGCGTACAAAGTCTCCGTTACGGATTCGAAAGCGTCACTTTAGACCTACTAACGGAGGTTTATTGGAGTAACGTGTGTGTGCGTGCGTATGAGCGCTGGAAAGAAAGTGTTCAGACCTGCGTGTGTACCTGTGGGTTCGAGCTGTTATGAATCAACTGGGGATCGTTTTAACTGTGGATGTGCGCTTGCACACTGTGGTAAAGTTAGTTTTACGTTTACTGTTACAATGTGATATGTAAATAAATAATAAAACAATGTGACAAGCAATACATCTTGGAAAAATGAACCTAACATTTATATACTTGCACTGTTTTAAAAAGATGCCCATCCAAAAACGTAGGTTTACATTCCATGTTTAAAAAAAGTTACTCTGGGTGCTTTTGGATGTTATTTAAATAAAATACTTGATTTTAAATTTGTTATTTAGGTGATGGCTTAAATTTCATAACTGACATATGTTTGTCTACAGGATGGAAGATCTAAAGGAATTCTTGAGACAGAGGAATGTCCCTGAGGAAACAATAGAGACACTGGAACATGAAACGGTGAAACAGATACAGATTAACACAGATAATGTTCATAAAAGTTTAAAAGTATTGTGTTAGAGATTAACATTTTAGCTCCAAACTCAAATATAAGCCGCCAAATCCATTCTTGCACTGACATTGGTAGTATTACAACATGTTGCACAAGTAATTGATTAATCGAGTACTCGTTCAGCTTTAAACATTCGACTAGAAAAACTTGATTTTCATTTGTGCCAGCTGTGGGCAACAATGAAACTGCTTTTCTCACTAAAATCTTGCAGTTACAACTAAATGTATTGGCTGGCATTGTACACTCCTGAGCACAAAAAAAATGGGTCAAGCCCAAAATGTCAAAACATTAAGTGAGGAATATTAGCAAGAATTAAACAAATGCTCTCCCGAGGCCTTCTGTGCCACCATTTGTTCATTAACTGTTTGGGGGGAAAAGATGGAAATGGGGAAATTCACTTATATAGTCTTACTATAGGCAAATGTAAAACCTTGATAACATTTTCCAAAAATGTCACTTAGCCTTCACAGTGGTGCGCAATATTTGGGCGCTACTCAAGAACAGCATCTCAGATGTAGATGCTCAATAGTTCGGTTCACATTCATGCATTTAGAACGGCACCAGAGGTGAATTTTAACAGAATTTGAATGATAAGAAGCGAATTAAACTACTGTGAACTTGCCTACTGTGAGGGACAGAGGGTCAGAAACAAAGAACACAAGCTCTTAACTGAAAAGATTGGTCTTTATTTGAACCCAAATAAAAAAGGACTTACAAACTCATAAATTTCTTACAGCATAACAAAATCCACAAACAAAAAGAAAATAAAATAACACAACATTCAATAGAAAACAACTAACAAACTAAAGCTGTCCCCTGTAATGAACAAAGCAACAGCTTATAAAGGAAAGGATGGGCCCATTACATCACAAGAAGGGAAAACAAAGTAACTTTACATTTAACAATTAACTCTACTTAAATCATGATCAAATCAACAAATACATTTATGAAATCAAAATTGAAGAAAAGCAAATTTTATAAAGATACCATAAATATAGAACTAAAGAAGTCAATTAATAAAGATATCAGTTTTTCCTCCTCCCCATGCAATCTGAGCAAAATGGTATGTGCGGATCGGAACCAATAATGCTTAAATTCCTCATCCTGCCCGGACTCTAATTTTCATCACCACAATATGCTGCTTCTGCCATCCTTGTCTGAAGACCATCGCCACTCATCACCGGTAAACTTAAACTCAAATTGAAACAAATATAAATAACAGACACAACGAAACTAACTTGTGTGCACTCCAAATCAGTAACGATGTAAATAAAGTAGGGCTGTCAATTGATTAAAATTTTTAATCGAATTAATTACATGGTGTCCCGATTAATTAATCGCATTTACAAATATTTGCTGAAAAAGCCCCTCATATAACAATAATTCAATATATAATGATGAAATAATGATACATAGTTATCTTTAAATATAAAAAAAAATAATATATATATATATATAAAATAAACAAATATTCAGATAATTAAAATGCATTACATTCCTGTAGCAGAAGAGTTAATCATAGATAAGACCATACAAAATTTTCAATTTACACCTACATCAGATGTCTCGGGTGTGTTGCATCATAAACATAAAATGTTTAGGTCACTGTGTCAAGTTAAATATAGTTTAATACTCAATCTTTAAACACATCTTGAGATCCCTTAGATTGCATTTGCACTCCAAGTGTTTTGAACGCAAGAACTTAACGCATGTTGTTCTGCCTACTAAAGTGTTTTCTTCACTGTATAAACTGTGCGTTGCTCATACAGCTGAAATTTCACTTACTAGGTGGTACTACAAACTTGCATTTCTCAGGAATCTTCCTTATTATGGTCCGTGGGCATGCGATTAATTGCATTAATTCAGTGCGATTAATTGTACAAAAAATTACTTAAATTAATTGCAATTAAATGAGCATGTAAATTGAGACATTCAAAATAGTTTTTTTAATATTTCTTGTTGCAGTTAGGTAAATGCTTCAAAAAAATCCCAAACTAACATTTGGGCTTTCTTTAAGATTTTCTTTTCTTTATTTCTGTATTTCATTAAATTTTTCAAGTTACATTTTTGTGAAACAAATATTGTGACGTATCTCCAGCAGGCTCTCTCGAAAGGCTATGAAATTCCTCATCCCCTTCCCTCCTCTTACTTATGTGAGTGCGGGTTTTCAGCTTTGACCCTGCTTAAAAGCAAATACAGATCAAGGCTGCAGGTGGAGGACGATTTACCTTTATTCCTTTCTACCGTTTATTTTTTTGCTTAATGTAAGCTTATACTGTGACAAAACAGCACTGTCCATCTTGCTGATGTTGTTTGATGTCTGATGTTGATGTTTTCAAAGTTGAATTGGCTTAAGTCAGTGCTTCCCAACCACTGTGCCACGTGCTGTGAAAGATTGTCAGGTGTGCCGTGGAAAATGATCAGATTCCACAAAATAAATAAATGCATGAAAATAATAATAATTTCAGGGATCTAAACTGCTCACCTTTCGGAGAAATTCGCCATTATGAAACCACAATCTGTCACTTTTGTGATTGTGAAGAACAATGATTAATGTGCAAAAGTGAGTGATATTTATACACATTAAGAATCTTTCACATGACTCGCATCAGCACTGCAGAATACATTGAAGTCTATGAAGTGACTTGACAACAAAGTGTTTTTCACACATATGTTTTTTCTTCACGATAATATTTTTGAGATACTAAGCAACAAGAAATATTATTTTTTTTCCCCAAATTTGGTAAAAAAACAAGTGCATTTCCCGTTTCCAGCTTTTTCCCCAAACAGTTAATGAACAAATGGTGGCACAGAAGGCCTCGGAGAGCATTTGTTTAATTCTTGCTAATATTCCTCACTTAATGTTTTGACATTTTGGGCTTGACCCATTTTTTTTGTGCTCAGGAGTGTACAATGCCAGCCAATACATTTGGTTGTAACTGCAAGATTTTAGTGAGAAAAGCAGTTTCATTGTTGCCCACAGCTGGCACAAATGAAAATCAAGTTTTTCTAGTCGAATGTTTAAAGCTGAACGAGTACTCGATTAATCAATTACTTGTGCAACATGTTGTAATACTACCAATGTCAGTGCAAGAATGGATTTGGCGGCTTATATTTGAGTTTGGAGCTAAAATGTTAATCTCTAACACAATACTTTTAAACTTTTATGAACATTATCTGTGTTAATCTGTATCTGTTTCACCGTTTCATGTTCCAGTGTCTCTATTGTTTCCTCAGGGACATTCCTCTGTCTCAAGAATTCCTTTAGATCTTCCATCCTGTAGACAAACATATGTCAGTTATGAAATTTAAGCCATCACCTAAATAACAAATTTAAAATCAAGTATTTTATTTAAATAACATCCAATAGCACCCAGAGTAACTTTTTTTTAAACATGGAATGTAAACCTACGTTTTTGGATGGGCATCTTTTTAAAACAGTGCAAGTATATAAATGTTAGGTTCATTTTTCCAAGATGTATTGCTTGTCACATTGTTTTATTATTTATTTACATATCACATTGTAACAGTAAACGTAAAACTAACTTTACCACAGTGTGCAAGCGCACATCCACAGTTAAAACGATCCCCAGTTGATTCATAACAGCTCGAACCCACAGGTACACACGCAGGTCTGAACACTTTCTTTCCAGCGCTCATACGCACGCACACACACGTTACTCCAATAAACCTCCGTTAGTAGGTCTAAAGTGACGCTTTCGAATCCGTAACGGAGACTTTGTACGCAAGACCCTAGGTGAAGAACTAAAAACAGCAATGAGGTTCACCCCTGAATCCCTGACGTAAGAACGTAGTTATACTCACAAGAGCGTTTTAGGAATTAAAACCTGAAAATGTCTTGAGGTGTAAGAACTGTGGTATTATAAACGAGATTATTATATATGTATTTTAATAATGCACACCTCGCTTGCGGTGTGAAACCGATTCATGAGTCAACACACTTGCCCTGCACTTACATCGCGCTAAATTGTTGTTATTTGCAAACCTCTTGCTATAAAACTATACTTACTTTCAAAAGAGTTGTGCTGTTGTCATTTGTGTGATCCGTCTCAATCTGAAACGCACAATTCGTCTGACTGAGCACATTGCGCATGCGCACAGTAAGTCATTATTATGAGAAAGTTTCTCATTATTACGAGATACTAAGTCATTATTATGAGAAAGTTTCTCATTATTACGAGATACTAAGTCATTATTATGAGAAAGTTTCTCATTATTACGAGATACTAAGTCATTATTATGAGATACTAAGTCATTATTACGAGATACTAAGTCATTATTACGAGATACTAAGTCATTATTATGAGATACTAAGTCATTATTATGAGAAAGTTTCTCATTATTATGAGATACTAAGTCATTATTATGAGAAAGTTTCTCATTATTACGAGATACTAAGTCATTATTACGAGATACTAAGTCATTATTACGAGATACTAAGTCATTATTATGAGATACTAAGTCATTATTATGAGAAAGTTTCTCATTATTATGAGATACTAAGTCATTATTACGAGATACTAAGTCATTATTACGAGATACTAAGTCATTATTATGAGATGCTAAGTCATTATTATGAGATACTAAGTCATTATTATGAGAAAGTTTCTCATAATAATGACTTAGTATCTCATTATATTGACTTACAAAATCACCTTTTTTTATTTAACTGTGGCGGAAACCGGCTTCCATATGGGGGGGACATAACGTTGAACCACAACAATATGTCCATTCACTGGTGATGCATACAAAGGTCTGGGTAGATTAGATGGTAAGTGAACAATCAGTTCTCATAGTCAATGTGTTGAATGCAGGAGAAATGAGCAGGAGTAAAAACCTGAGTGACTTTGAAAAGGGCCAAATTGTTATGGCCAGATGACTGGGTCAGAGCATCTCTGAAATGGCAAGGCTTGTGGGGTTCTCCCTGTCAGCAGTGATGAGTACCTACCGACAGTTGTCCAAGGAACAAACCACAAACCGACAACAGGGTGTGGGCATCCAAAGCTCATCGATGCAAAGGGCAACGAAGGCTATTCCATCTGGTCTAAACTGACAGAAGGTCTACTGTGGCACAAGTCACAGAAAATTGTAACGATGGTTACGGTAGGAATGTGTCAACACAGTGCATCGCACCCTGTTGCGTATGGGGCTGCATAGCCGCAGACCAGTAAGAGTGCCCATGATGACCCCTGTCCACTGTTGAAAGCACCTAAAATGGGCACATGAGCATCAGAACTGGACCTTGGAACAGTGGAAGAAGGTAACCTGGTCCGGTGAATCCTGTTTTATTTACATCAAGTGGATGGCCATGTATGCAATTTACCTGGGGAAGTGATGGCACCAGGATGCACTGTGGGAAGATAACAAGCCAGTGGAGGGAGTGCAATTCATGTGGATGTCAATTTGACATGTACCACCTACCTAAACATTGTTGCAGACTAGGTCCACCCCTTCATGGCAATGGCATTCACTGATGACAGTGGCCTTTTTTTAAACAGGATAATGCACCCTTCCACACTGCACACATTGTTTGTTAATGGTTTTAGGAAAATTATAAAAAGAGTTCAAGGTGTCGCCCTGGCCTCCAAATATCCCAGATCTCAATCCAACTGAGCATCTGTGGGATGTGCTGGACCAACAAGTCCGATCCATGGTGACTAACATCACAATTTACAGGACTTAAAGGATCTGCTGCTAATGTCTTGGTGACAGATACCACAGGACACCTTAAGAGGTCTTGTAGAGTCCATGCCTCAGCAAGTTGGTGCTGTTTTGGGGGCACATGGAGGGCCAACAGTTTTTTTAGGCAGGTGGTCATGATGTTTTGACACATCAGTGTATATATACGTATAAAATAGTCTTATTATATATAGTCTAATTTCAAAGTAACACAAATTATGTGTGTAATAGCTCGACCTGGGTTCTGGTTCTGCCTGTCCACCCTCAAATATAGAAAAGAGTATCTGTAATTCTGAGAGCAATCCAGAGATTGGGATATATAACTTCTGCATTTGTTTTTGATGAAGGAATTTTAGGAGCTCCATGGCTGTGTTTTTAAAGGTAATGTGGTAGGCTGAGGATCTCTCATTTTCATTCCAGATATATCTGAATTTCCATCCTTGCTGAGTACCTTATCAATGTCTTTGCAGTGTTGCTTCAAAGTATCTCTTGGCATGGTTGTGACATCATTAAAATTGAAAAGGATACCAAAAGTGTCTCTGTCATTTTCCATTGTTTGAAATCTCTCCTCATGAGACTGAAGTGCCACATCTACAAATGTATTTAAAAAGGTCAATTTCGGGTTTTGTAATGCGTAAGTCAGTGACTCATCAGCAGCCTCAAAATAGCCCATGTCTGAGTGGATCCTAAAAAGAAACGGAATACTTTCTGAAGATATCCACTGGCGGACTTCCGGTTCTTGATGCAAATGGGGTAGACGTGTCTACCTTGTGCTCCCTGTACTAATCTTTTTTTTCTCAGTTAATAATCCTCTACCTGTTTAATTTTTCCGTATATAATGGGATAACAAATTTAATTGCTAAGGAAATAGAAAAATGGCATCTAAATCAGCTAAACAAGCGAAGAGAGATAAGCTAAAAATGATGCGCCCGCGGCTCATGGCGAGGTTAGCATGTCGGCCTAGTTTATTGGAAGACCACAGAGCCGCTCTCTCTGCTGATTTCAAAACTGCTTTGTCATCTGTTGAGGCAAAACCTTGACCTTGTCCAGACTGCGGTGTCGGACCATGGACCACAAATAGCATCACTGGAATCCAACGCAGACCTCCTCAGCGAGCATATCCACTCTCTGGAAGCAGTATGTGCTGAACTTACTGAGAACTACGCTAAGCTCAAGGCCAAAACTGCGGACCAAGAGGGCCGCAGTCGGCGTAATAATATCAGGATAATTGGCTTACTGGAGTCCATTGAGGGTCCTCGGCCCTCAGTGTTCTTTTCCGAGATGCTGTTGGAAATTATGGGCGAGCAGATTCTGCCGTCTCCTCTGGAACTTGACAGGGCTCATCGGGCTCTGACATCTAAGCCGAAACAGGGAGGGAAGTCGAGAGCAGTAATAGTTTGTTTTCATCTGTATCAGATTAAGGATGCGGTGATAAGAGAGGCCCGTAAGAGAAGAGGATCCTTGCAGTACCTTGGTAAACCGATTGCCATCTACGATGATTACAGTCCAGAAGTTCTGGAGCAGCACGCTCAATATCAGGGGATAATGAAAGAGCTTAACAATTTTGGTTTTAAGCCATCCCTTCTTTTCCTGGCAAAACTGAAGATCTTGACCAAGGAAAATGAGCAAAAGCTGCTGACATCAGTGGATGAAGCCAAGGAATTCTTGTTGGCTCACCATAGCGCCTCTTAAGAGTGTAACGTTGGCCGCCCAGTAGACTTGAACGGTGGATTTATGACTTTACCTAATCTATATCACGGGGAGTCGTTGTACTACATTGACTTAACAACTCCAGATTTTCTCTGTGCTCTCAGACATTACATGAATGATTCACCATTTCTTTATCTGTAGTATTTTACATTACGTTGAAGTTTCTACGTTCCTAATAACTGGTTTGTGCTGTTGCATTTCATCTGATTCCATGTGCTGAATCAGATTTGTTATATTATGTTTTTTGCATCATTTGTTTTACGTTATCACAATGACTGTTTGCATGATTTTGATTTCAAGTTTTGTTTACTTTAAGGGAGATTATTATCTTTCTATGTATTCTCACTTATTTATTTAGATTTTCCCTTCGATTATTATACTATTAAAATGTTTTAGTAGCATTGGTAAAGTGAGCGAATGATCATTATGCCATGGGTCTGCTCATATGTTAAGCCTACTACTACTTGATATAGTAGTGTTATCTATATGTTTTATAATGAGGATATGATGTAGGATAAGGTGAAATAAGGAAGTGTGCAGAACAGTTTTGCTGTTAAGGTAATTGTGGCAGGGCGGAGGGCGGGGCCGGGTCGTGATCCTACGCACCCGGTCCCGTATTAGGCTAATCAAGCCTCTGAGGTTTAAAGGCCGACTGCAGAGTATCGTGCAGGAGAGAGAGATCGTTAGCGGACATGTCCGTCATGTGTGTGTTTATGTTGTCTTTTAAGTTTGTCATTAAAACTATTATTTATATTGAAAAGACGGTTCTCGCCTCCTTGTTTCCATTGAATACCTTTACAGTAATGTTCTTTGAGTGTTGGGTTGATTTATTGGGAGGAGTAGGGTTTCTTATGGGGTGGCGTAATGCTGAATTTATAGAATTTATATATTATTATTTTGTTTTTCCCTTGTTGAATTTGTCATTTTTCTTTTTATAATTTTTTTGTTTTCATTCTCCGATCACAATCCTCTGATATGTACTCTAATGGGTAGAGAGTTAAGATTTTTGAGTTGGAATGTTATGGGCTTAAACCATTCGGTGAAGAGAAACAGAGTTCTTGCTCAGCTTCGACTAAAGCAGAGGTTGCTTTTTTTTCCAAGAAACCCATTTATGCAGAGCAGATCAAATTCACCTCAATCGTGGTTGGAAGGGACAGTTTTTTCATTCTTCTTTCCAGACAAGGGCAAGAGGTGTGGCTATTTTGATTAATAAGGATGTACCTTTTGTAACAAATGATATTATATCTGATAAGAATGGGCATTATATAATTTTTGTTGGTACGCTATGCAACAAGAATCTAACTTTAGTTAATTAGTATGCCCCTAATTTCGATGATGTCAGTTTTTTCAAACATACTCTCTCTCTGATTCCTGACCTAAATTCCCATTCTCTTATATTGGGGGAGACTTCAGCTGTTGCCTTGACCCGGTGATGGACCGTTCGTCATCTAAGCCATGTACTGTAAGAAAATCCTCCATTTATCTAAACAATTATTTTTCGGAATATGGTATATTGGATTTATGGTGGCTTTTATAACCCCCAAAAAGAGAATATTCTGTTTTTTCAAACGTGCATCACTCTTACTCTCGTATTGACTACTTTGTTCTGGATAACGGTATAATTCCTAGAGTTTGGTCTTGTGCATATCAAAGTATTATTATATCGGACCATGCTCCTCTTGTTCTTGACCTGACCTTTCTAAACCTGCCTTCTCCTAGATGGAACTGGCATTTTAATACTTTGCTCTTGTTGGATGAGAATTTTGTTTCCTTTGCTGCTGACCAAATAAATTTTTTTCTAAGCGTCAATAAATCAGCGGACATTTTCAATAGTTTCAGATTCAATAGTGTGGGAGGCCCTATATAAGAGGCCAAGTTATTTCATATGACGCTAATAAAAGAAAGCTTTCTAAGGAAAAGAAATTTTTTCTCTCTAATAAGATTTCTAGTTTGGATGAACAACACGATAGGTCTCCCACGTCGGTCCTGTATAAGATACGTCTTATATGAATTCAGAGCTTGGCTTGCTTTCAACCAATGAGATTGAGGGACTTCTGAGGAGAACTAGGATTGTTTTTTATGAAAGTGGGGAGAAATCCGGGAAAGTATTGGCTATTCAGCTGTGTGGGCTCCGAGCAAAGCAAAATATAAGTGGTCTTCGTCTAGATAATGGGGAGGTCACAACCGATCAAAATTTTATTAATGACAAGTTTAGAGACTATTATTCCACTTTGTGCATGTCTGATTCCCCTCCCTATCCTATCTCTAGGATAATAAGGATAAAGACCCTTTAGATTGTGCGTCATATAGGCCGATTTCTTTGCTCAACTGCGATGTTAAAATTTTAGTGAAGGTGCTTGCCTCAAGGCTTGAAGACATTCTCCCCACTATCATTTCCCCTGATCAAAAAGGATTTATAAAGAATCGTCAATCTTTTTTTTATATCTGCCATTTACTTAATGTGATATACTCTCAACATCAGGCCATTCCAGAATGTGTTGTTTCTTTAGATGCCGAGAATGTGTTTGACAGGGTGGAGTGGAGTACCTTTTTTAGTTTTGGAAAAATTTGGATTTGGTCTGGTATTTCTCTTGTGGATTAAATAACTTTATAGTGCTCCCTCTGCAGTAGTCCTGACCAATGGTCTGCACTCTAAACCATTTAACTGTACCGCGGAACTCGACAGGGCAGTCCACTAAGTCCATTATTATTCGCTCTAGCTATTGAGCCTTTAGCAATCGCCCTACGCGAGAGTCAGCCGATTACCGGTATTACCCGTGGTGAGACTGGGCATAAGGTAACTGTATATGCAGACGATTTATTGCTTTTTATCTTTAATCCACAAACTTCTTTACTTGCAGCTCTATCTTTGCTTGAGAAGTTTGGTTGGTTTTCTGGTTATAGGCTTAATCTGCACAAGAGTAAATTTTTCCCGATTAATAAGGTAGACATGTAACTAAATTTTTTCAATATACCATTGAAATTAGTCAAAAATAAATTCACTTATCTAGGGGTCTGTATCACTCGCCATCATAAGAATCTTTGAAACATAATTTTGGGATGCTTCTTGAACTGATTAAGAAAGATCTTTCTAAATGGTCCCCTTTAAAGATATCTCTTATTGGGCGCATTAACTTCTTTATCTTTTTCAATGTTTACCTTTATTCATTCCTTTGTCATTTTTTGGATCTTTGGACTCTGTTATCTCTACTTTAATTTGGAATGGTAAGCACCCCTGCCTACGTAAAGTGTACCTTCAGAGGTCTAGAAACTACTGGGCAGTTAACATACAAAATACAGTGTATTAGGTGCCATTATTACGTTTTACCCAATAAACTGCCTTGGGTGGACATGGAAATAAATGCTTATGAGCAAATTTCCCTTCCAGATCTTCTTGCAACTAAATTGCAGTTAATGTCTTACACTCTGGTTGACTGCCCAGTGGTGAAACACTCATTGAGGATTTGGACCCAATTCAGGAATAAATTTGGTTTACAGGATCCTTCTCTTCTTAGCCTAGTTGCCCGTAATAATTTATTTTCACCTTCAATAAAGGATGGAACATTTAAGAGTTGGTCTGATAAGGGGATAAAATGTTTCAAAGATTTATTTATTGACAATTTATTTGCTTCTTTTGAACAGTTACGCATTACGTTTTGGTCTTACAAAGTCAGATTTCTTTAGAGTCTTGCAAGTGAGACATTATGTTAAGTCATTTGTATTAGACTTTCCAGTGATGCCTTCCAAAAATCCTTTGGATAGTTTCCTTTCATGTAACATAGTAGCCATGGGCTTAATTTCCATTATGTATAGTTTAATGACTAATCTGGCATCTTCCTCTCTAGATAACATTAAGAGAGCTTGGGAAGAAGACCTTGACGAGCCACTCTCTGAAGGTACATAGAACTGTGTTCTTAAACAGGTCCACTCATCGTCAGTGTGTGCTTGGCATTCACTTATACCATTTAAAGTAGTACACAGAGCTCATATATCCAAAGTTAAACTAGCTCAAATGTTTCCTGGTACTAGCCCCATGTACAATAGGTGTCAATGTGCTAAGGGATCGTTAATTCACATGTTCTGGACATGCCCTAATTTAGAGTGTTACTTGCAATTGATATTTGATACCCTTTCGGTGGTTCTTCAGCTCAGATTAGAGCCTGAACCTCTGGTGGCATTATTCGGAGTTGCTCCAGAGGAGTCATGGATGTCAGCATCAATGTGTAAAGTCCTTGCTTTCTCATCCTTGTTAGCACGTAGCAATACTATTAAAGTGGAAAGATCCCTTTCCACCCACTCATACCCCATGGATTAGAGATATGATGTCTTGTCTCTGACTTAAAAAAAAATTCCGATCCTCTTAACGAATACCTTATTTTTTTTCAAGATGTGGCGCCCTTTTATTGACTATGTTGATAAGTCTATTTAAATAATGCCCCATTATTTTTATTTATTTATTTTATTTATCTACTTAGTTAATTTTGATTATTTATTAGGGCCCAAGCACAAAGTGCGTAGGACCCTATTGTTTTCGTTAGGATTATTATTATTATTATTATTAGGGCCCAAGCACAAAGTGCGTAGGACCCTATTGTTTTCGTTAGGATTATTATTATTATTATTATTATTATTATTAGGGCCCAAGCCTTGAAAAGGCAAGGCCCTATTGTTTTCGTTAGGATGACTATGATTATTATTTTTTTTACGACTATTGGGGCACTTTTGGGGCTCTTAACGTGCTCGAAAACTCTTGAAACTTTGCACACGGGTCAGAACCCGCGGCCATTAGGGCCGGGCTGAAGCTGGTACCGGGGCGTGGCAGGGGGGCTCGACGGCGCCCCCTGGAACGGGGTCCGAAAACTTGGTCCATAAATCAAACACGCTTGCATGTAATAATATGAAACTCGGTACACATATAGATCTCATCGTTTCATATATCCTTCATACTTTTACTTTTTACCTCAGCCCAACAGGAAATCGTCTATTTAGGGTTGTTTGGAAAAGGCATGCAATGGAATTTGAAATACTCCTCCTAGAGAATTCCACCAATCGCCACGAAACTCAGTCAGCATGAAGTCAAGACATTGAGGATGAAAAATTGCCGGCGGATTTTTGATATCTCGAACGGTTTCAGCCGTGGCGAGGAAACGAAATGATGGCGCGAAAAGAGAAACAGGAAGTGTGTTATAACTTCTGCATACATTAATTGATCTCGATGAAACTTCAGCAGTTTGTTCGCTGTAAGAGCCCGATCGCATGGATGTGACTATTGTGAGTCAAAGTTATAGCGCCACCAACTGGCAGAAGGAAGTGTGTCACTTTCAAAATGCTTTGAAATCACCCTCTTATTTTTACCCGATTTACTTAAAACTTTTGGTGTGTAATGTAAACACACGGCAGATGTAGACATGTGAAAGGATTATTGATATCTTGGATACTGTTGCAGCGGCAATGCTTCAAACTCAAATATTCTTTTTGATGCTTTTTAGACTCTTAGCATACTTGAAATTGCATGAAACTCGACAGACACATCACATTTATTAGCCAGTAGACATGTGCAAAGTTTCAGAAACGGGCGTGGTGCAGGGGCTCAGTAGCGCCACCTTTTGACAAAAGTGAGGGGGTTGGTTTTATACTTTAACCCACAGTCACAAAACTCAGTAATTATATTGTTCTCATCGAGCCGGACAACTTTCTAATTTACAGTCATTAGCTCAGACCAACAGAAAGTCAGATATTTTGGTTTGAATGTGGATTTTTGGAGAATTTTCTCTGCCTCTCCCACTGACCCTACGTCTCTCTGTGTCTGGGGGAGGGGGCTGATTTTGCTGATGAGTGAAATGCTTTTATTTTTGTTTTTCAAGGTTTTGGGGCCCTTAACGTGCTCAAAAACTCTTGAAACTTTGCACACGGGTCGGAACCCGCGGCCATCAGGGCCGGGCCGAAGATGGTACCCGGGCGTGGCAGGGGGCTCGACAGCGCCCCTGGAATGGGATTCAAACACTTGTCCGTATATCAAACATGCTTGCATGTAATAATATGAAACTCGGTACACTTGTAGATCACATCGGGCCGAACAACTTTCGTGCTCTAAGTTTTACGCCAGCCCAACAGGAAGTCGGCTATTATGGGTTGTTTGAAAACACATGCTCTGGAATTATATATATTTCTCCTAGAGAATGAATCCAATCGCCACCAAACTCGGTCGGCATGAAGTCAAGACATTGAGGATGCTACATTCCGGACGGATTTTTGATATCTCGAACGGTTTGGCCGTGGCGAGGAAATTGATTTAGGACTAAAAAGGACACATGAAGTGTGTTATAACTTAGTTAGTTCTATCTACAGTTACAAAACTCGGCGTGTATATTGTTCTCGTCGAGCTGAACAACTTTCTAATTTACAGTCATTAGCTCCGACCAACAGAAAGTCAGATATTGTGGTTTGAATGTGGATTTCTCTGAATTTTTCTCTCTCTGACAGACAGACCTGCGATTCTGTGTGTGTGTGTGTGTGTGTGTGTGTGGGGAGGGAGGGAGGGAGGGGAGGGAGAGGGGTTTTCTGTTGGGTGAGATTTGCATTAAGATATTGTTTTTCAAGGTTTCCGGGACTTTTGGGGCCCTTAACGTGCTCAAAAACTCTTGAAACTTTGCACACGGGTCAGAACCCTCGGCCATCGGGGCCGGGCTGAAGCTGGTACCCGGGCGTGGCAGGGGGGCTCGACAGCGCCCCCTTGAACGGGGTCTGAAAACTTGGTCCATATATCAAACATGCTTGCATGTAATAATATGAAACTTGGAACACTTCTAGATCTCATCGGGCCAAACAACTTTCGTGCTCTAAGTTTTACGCCAGCCCAACAGGAAGTCAGCTATTATAGGTTGTTTGGAAACACATGCTCTGGAATTATATATATTCCTCCTAGAGAATTAATCCAATCGCCACCAAACTCGGTCAGCATGAAGTCAAGACATTGAGGATGCTAAATTGCGGATGGATTTTTGATATCTCCAACGTTTTGGCCGTGGCGAGGAAATTAATTTATGAATAAAAAAGGACAGCATAATAATGGGAGCATAAAAGCAATCCATATGACTCCATTGGTATAATTCATAATTCCCACAGTGTACTTGCTTGTTATATTAGCTACTACAAAATATATAAATACATTTACTATCTTAACTTTAATGATCTACTTAACATAATGATAAATAATCGTAAAATATGATATCAGTATGCTATGTATTGTGAATACACCCATGTTAAAAATAAAAATGTACTTCCATTGCATATCATAGGAACACATAAGCGTAAATTATAATTACATTAATAAACCTGTACAAAGACCTCCAGATAAATACTGGCCTTCTGGATTAACACATTTAAGTGCTGCAAAAGATATTGGCCTATGACATCCTATGACATTAAAAATTATTCTACATTTGAATTACCTCATAGATGTGACTATTGTGGTTCACGGTCATAGGCCCTGTCCCAAATGGCACACTTCATATGAATTTTCAGTCTTGTGTACTTATTTCATGTGTCCATTAACTCCATGAGACCGTAGGGTGTCTCATTTTTCATTTTAGGTATCAGAAGGGTGCTCACGCATACTTTGTGGTTGATATGTGCCCTCGATGCGCACTTTTGCAGAGCCCACACTGATGCAAGGTCTACAGCACACATCTTCTCGACAGTCAAAGCGAGGTTACGTTATTGCCCATCGTGCACAGCAACCCTAAAGGCACGGGGGTGGCGGTGCCACCGGCTTGGGCCCGCCATCGCTGCTTGCAGCTATATTTATTATTATTATTATTATTAGTGGTGCTTGCAAAGCATCACTATTGTAATCTCACATACTTATTTTTATTTTTATACTTTTTATTATTCTATCTCCGTACAAAACTTCGGCACCTAACTCGTCCCGCACCGTTTGGCGTAGACCCACGAATGAGGTGTCAAATCGAACGGCCTATTGAGGACACGTGTGCTATGACTTTTATAAGCGATCGGGGGTACGGTAATTGCCCCAGGGGCAAAAAAGCGGCCGAAAAATCCCATAGACTTAACATTGCGACAAACTTTGACGCGTCACAGCTCCGAGCGAGGATTTCGCAGAAACGTGTGATTTGCCACATTTGAAGAGGCTGGCAGGCTCTGTAAGAGCATACCTCAAAATGGGGTAAAAGTTGCACCCCTGGGGGGCAGGAGCTGCCCAAAAATGCCCCAATTGACTTACAATGGTGTAGGACGGCCCATGAAATGAAATGGCATTGGGATTTGTATTCAACATAGCTCTGGATCACAGTGTCATAGAGACAATGGGGCGGGCTCATTTTACTCAGACGACCAATCAGTATCTCAGGATCATTTTGAATCTATCAAGCCACGCCCTAGCAACAATTTAGAGCACCTTAGCAACAAGTCCCATACACTTCTAATGAAAGACATCAAAGGGATATCTCCGGATAGAAGTTTCATAGAAACACAAGGGTGGTCTCGTTTCACTCGGGGCAGCAAACAGCCAATCATGAATCACCTCAACACTTCCTAGCCCCTCCCTAGCAACCATTGTCGAGCACCTTAGCAACCAAAATCCATAGAGGATATCTTCCATTCTGAATGTCACAGAGGCATGGGAGTTGGTTTATATCATTCATACTGACAAGCAGCCGTTGGAGATTAATGATTGGCAGCTGCCAAGCCACTCCCTAGCAACTAAACAGAGTACCCTAGCAACCCTTTAGCAGTAACTATATCTCTGCACCAGAAAATCAGAGAAACTTCTGGGTTGATTTATTTCAATCAGGATGGCAAGGACACTTCATTAGTATCACTAAGGTAACTGCCTAGCAACCAGATGGGGTTACCCTAGCAACCGAGTAACAAATCACATATCTCTGCATCAGAAAAACGTAGAGACTTCCGGGTTGACTTATTTCAATCAGGATGGCAAGGACACTTGATTACTATCACTATGATTACTGCCTAGCAACCAGATGGGGTTACCCTAGCAACCGAGTAACAAATCACATATCTCTGCACCAGAAAATAGTACTGACTTCCGGGTTGATTTATTTCACTCAGGATGGCAAGGACACTTCATTACTATCACTATGGTAACTGCCTAGCAACCAGATGGGGTTACCCTAGCAACCGAGTAACAAATCACATATCTCTGCATCAGAAAAACGTAGAGACTTCCGGGTTGACTTATTTCAATCAGGATGGCAAGGACACTTGATTACTATCACTATGATTACTGCCTAGCAACCACATGGGGTTACCCTAGCAACCGAGTAACAAATCACATATCTCTGCACCAGAAAATAGTACTGACTTCCGGGTTGATTTATTTCACTCAGGATGGCAAGGACACTTGATTACTATCACTATGGTAACTGCCTAGCAACCAGATGGGGTTACCCTAGCAACCGAGAAACACATCACATATCTCGGCACCAGAAAAGAGTACAGACTTCCAGGTTGATTTATTTCAACCAGGATGGCAAGGACACTTCATTAGTATCAATATGGTAACTGCCTAGCAACCACATGGGGTTACCCTAGCAACCGAGTAACAAATCACATATCTCTGCATCAGAAAAAGCGTAGAGTACTTCCGGGTTGACTTATTTCAATCAGGATGGCAAGGACACTTGATTACTATCACTATGATTACTGCCTAGCAACCAGATGGGGTTACCCTAGCAACCGAGTAACAAATCACATATCTCTGCACCACAAAATAGTACTGACTTCCGGGTTGATTTATTTCACTCAGGATGGCAAGGACACTTGATTACTATCACTATGGTAACTGCCTAGCAACCAGATGGGGTTACCCTAGCAACCGAGAAACACATCACATATCTCGGCACCAGAAAAGAGTACAGACTTCCAGGTTGATTTATTTCAACCAGGATGGCAAGGACACTTCATTAGTATCAATATGGTAACTGCCTAGCAACCACATGGGGTTACCCTAGCAACCGAGTAACAAATCACATATCTCTGCATCAGAAAAACGTACATACTTCTGGGTTGACTTATTTCAATCAGGATGGCAAGGACACTTGATTACTATCACTATGGTAACTGCCTAGCAACCAGATGGGGTTACCCTAGCAACCGAGTAACAAATCACATATCTCTGCACCAGAAAATAGTACTGACTTCCGGGTTGATTTATTTCACTCAGGATCGCAAGGACACTTGATTACTATCACTATGGTAACTGCCTAGCAACCAGATGGGGTTACCCTAGCAACCGAGAAACAAATCACAGATCTCGGCACCAGAAAAGAGTACAGACTTCCGGGTTGATTTATTTCAACCAGGATGGCAAGGACACTTCATTAGTATCAATATGGTAACTGCCTAGCAACCAGATGGGGTTACCCTAGCAACCAATTAACAAATCACATATCTCTGCATCAGAAAAACGTAGAGACTTCTGGGTTGGTTTATTTCACTCAGGATGGCAAGGACACTTCATAAGTATCACTATGGTAACTTCCTAGCAACAAGGAGGGGTTACCCTAGCAACCAAATAACAAATCACATATCTCTGGATCAGAACATCGTAGAGACTTCCTGGTTGACTGATTTTACTCTGGATAGCAAGGAGACTTGATAAGTATCACTATGGTAACTGCCTAGCAACCACATGGGGTTACCCTAGCAACCGAGTAACAAATCACATATCTCTGCACCAGAAAATAGTACAGACTTCCGGGTTGACTTATTTCAATAAGGATGGCAAGGAGACTTCATTACTATCACTATGGTAACTGCCTAGCAACCAGATGGGTTTACCCTAGCAACCGAGTAACAAATCACATATCTCTGCATCAGAAAAACGTAGAGACTTCTGGGTTGATTTATTTATGACCATAATTTTTGTTCTTTTCAAGCATGCTATTTCACGAGTTTTGCCACGGCAAGCACCACTCACATTTTCTTCAGGAAATGTACCTATCTAGTTTTTATTTTTATTTTTATTATATCTCTTAACAAAACTTCGGCACCTAACTCGTCCCGCACCGTTTGGCGTAGACCCACGAATGAGGTATCAAATCGAACGGCCTATTGAGGACACGTGTGCTATGACTTTTATAAGCGATCGGGGGTACGGTATTTGCCCCAGGGGCAAAAAAGCGGCCGAAAAATCCCATAGACTTAACATTGAGACAAACTTTGACGCGTCACAGCTCCAAGCGAGGATTTCGTAGAAACGTGTGATTTGCCACATTTGAAGAGGCTGGCAGGCTCTGTAAGAGCATACCTCAATATGGGGTAAAAGTTGCACCCCTGGGGGCAGGAGCTGCCCAAAAATGCCCCAATTGACTTATAATGGTGTAGGACGGCCCATGAAATGAAAAGGCATAGGGATTTGTATTGAACATAGCTCTGGATCACAGTGTCATAGAGACGAGGGGGTGGGCTCATTTTACTCAGACAACCAATCAGTCTCTCTGGATCATTGTGAAGCTATCAAGCCACGCCCTAGCAACCATTAAGAGCACCTTAGCAACAAGTCCCATAGACTTCTATTGAAAAAGATCAAAGGGATATCTCCGGATAGAAGTGTCATAGAAACACAAGGGTGGTCTCGTTTGACTCGGGACAGCAAACAGCCAATCATGCATCACTTCAACACTTCCTAGCCCCTCCCTAGCAACCATTGTCGAGCACCTTAACAACCAAAATCCATAGAGGGATATCTTCCATTCTGAATGTCACAGAGGCATGGGAGTTGGTTTATATCATTCATACTGACAAGCAGCCTTTGGAGATTCATGATTGGCAGCTGCCAAGCCACTCCCTAGCAACTACACAGAGTACCCTAGCAACCGTTTAGCAGTAACTATATCTCTGCACCAGAAAATCAGAGAGACTTCTGGGTTGATTTATTTCAATCAGGATGGCAAGGAGACTTGATAAGTATCACTATGTTAACTGCCTAGCAACCAGATGGGGTTACCCTAGCAACCGAGTAACAAATCACATATCTCTGCATCAGAAAAACGTAGAGACTTCCGGGTTGACTTATTTCAATCAGGATGGCAAGGACACTTCATTAGTATCACTATGGTAACTGCCTAGCAACCAGATGGGCTTACCCTAGCAACCGAGTAACAAATCACATATCTCTGCATCACAAAAACATAGAGACTTCCGGGTTGACTTACTTCAATCAGGATGGCAAGGAGACTTCATTAGAATCACTATGGTAACTGCCTAGCAACCAGATGGGCTTACCCTAGCAACCGAGTAACAAATCACATATCTCTGCATCAGAAAAACGTAGAGACTTCCGGGTTGACTTATTTCAATAAGGATGGCAAGGACACTTGATTAGTATCACTATGGTATCTGCCTAGCAACCAGATGGGGTTACCCTAGCAACCGAGTAAAAAATCACATATCTCTGCATCACAAAAACATAGAGACTTCCGGGTTGACTTATTTCAATCAGGATGGCAAGGAGACTTCATTAGTATCACTATGGTAACTGCCTAGCAACCAGATGGGCTTACCCTAGCAACCGAGTAACAAATCACATATCTCTGCATCAGAAAAACGTAGAGACTTCCGGGTTGACTTATTTCAATAAGGATGGCAAGGACACTTGATTAGTATCACTATGGTATCTGCCTAGCAACCAGATGGGGTTACCCTAGCAACCGAGTAAAAAATCACATATCTCTGCATCACAAAAACATAGAGACTTCCGGGTTGATTTATTTTAATCAGGATGGCCAGGAGACTTGATTAGTATCACTATGGTAACTGCCTAGCAACCAGATGGAGTTACCCTAGCAACCGAGCAACATATCACATATCTCTGCACCAGAACACACTACAGACTTCTGGGTTGACTTATTTCACTCAGGATGGAAAGGAGCCATGTATTGTATTACCTTGGTAACTGCATAGCAACCACACGGGCTTACCCTAGCAACCGAGTAACAAATCACATATTTCTGCACCAGAACATCGTACACATTTCTGGGTTGGTTTATTTATGACCATAATTTTTGTTATTTTCAAGTTACAACATGCTGTTTGACGAGTTTTGCCACGGCAAGCACCACTCACATTTTCTTCAGGAAATGTACCCATCTAGTTAAAAGTACCATTGCAGCAACGAGAACGGGTCTGAGCCAAATTATGTTAAAGACGTGTTCTGGTGACTGGCGTGTTTTTAAACCAATCAGATAAGAGTAAATCGAGAGTTAGCGATTAGCTCATCTGATTGGCTACATGAAGAAGGTGGACCCGCCCTCCACTTCGCACTCCCCTTGGAACTACGTCATTTCAACAACAAATGGTAGATTTATCAGAAAATTAATCAGAAAGAAAATCAATCGCAAAGATCGCAAAACAATAATTATAAAAGTGGTTGTTTGCTGCCATTTTTTTTGTTTTCTTAAAAATGTAAAACACAAGCATCGATGTTTTATCACAGGTTTACAATAAAAATAAGAGTGTGATTTCAAAGCATTTTGAAATTTGATCATCATTCTCGGACGTTTTGATACGTTCGGATCGATCAGCCCATCCCTACTTTCTTTAGACATATGTTTCATGTGTTGGTTTTAATAAAGACTCGGAGTACTCATAAAACTCACAGAACGAAATATGCGTCACACTTTACTGCGTTCTCAACAACATGTACAAGTCTTCTTCATACGTTAAAACAACGAGAATACAGAAAATAGGCTTAGAACTCCACCTAGTGGTTATATTATAGAATTAAAGGAGAAATTACAGGAGACAGCTTTATAACTGAAATGGCTTTAACTGAAATAGACTAAAGTTTAATATAACTATTCTGATAAGTGTATATTTCCAACATCATGTTTGTGTTATCAGTTTCTGTAAGTTTTTGTGACGTGTTTCAGAAAGATAATGGCTTAGACAGAGCAATAGTTTATTTTCATCTTAACCGGACATTGAAGTTGATCACTGCAATAATTCATAATTCAATATATTGATACCCGATTTCTTTATCAACTGTTTGTTCAATTGAGACATAAGGGGTGATTTCAAAGCATTTTGAAAGTGACACACTTCCTTCTGCCAGTTGGTGGCGCTATAACTTTGACTCACAGTAGTCACATCCATGTGACACACTGCTGAAGTTTCATCGAGATCAGTTAATATATGCAAAAGTTATAACACACTTCCTTGCTTTTATGCTTCCTTTGTGTGCTTTTTGGAGCTTCAAAGTTCATTTGCAATGTGTTCCACATTCAAACCAAAATATCTGACTCTAGGTCAAAGTATGAAACCAATACCCCACTTTTGTCTGAAGGTGGCGCTACTGAGCCCCTGCACCAGGCATCAAAAAAGAAAATTCAAGTTTGAGGAGCTGCCACAACAACAGTATTTAAGATATCAATAATCCTTTCACACGTCTACATCTGCCGGGTGTTTACATTGTACACATAAAGTTTGAAGTAAATCGTGTAACAATAAGTGGGTGATTTTAAAGTATTTTGAAAGTGACACACTTCCTTCTGCCAGTTGGTGGCGCTATAACTTTGACTCACAATAGTCACATCCATGCGATCGGCCTCTTACAGCTGAACACACCGCTGAAGTTTCATCGAGATCAATTAATGTATGCAGAAGTTATAACACTCTGACTGTTTCTCATTTCTCGCCATCATTTCGTTTCTCGCCACGGCCAAACCGTTAGAGATATCAAAAATCTGCCGGCAATTTTTCATGCTCAATGTCTTGACATCATGCTGACCGAGTTTGGTGGCGATTGGTGGAATTCTCTGGGAGGAGTATTCCAAATTCCATTGCGTGCGTTTTTCAAACAACCCTAAATAGACGGTTTCCTGTTGGTCTGGGGTAAAAAGTAAAAGTATGAAGGATATATGAAACGATGAGATCTATATGTGTACCCAGTTTCATATTATTACATGCAAGCGTGTTTGAGTTATAGACCAAGTTTTCGGACCCTGTTCCAGGGGGCGCTGTCGAGCCCCCCTGCCACGCCCGGGTACCAGCTTCAGCCCGGCCCTAATGACCGCAGGTTCTGACCCGTGTGCAAAGTTTCAAGAGTTTTTGAGCATGTTAAGAGCCTCAAAAGTGCCCCGTAAGTCGTAAAAAAAAAAATAATAATAATAATAATAATAACTAGATAGGTACATTTCCTGAAGAAAATGTGAGTGGTGCTTGCCGTGGCAAAACTCGTGAAATAGCATGCTTGAAAAGAACAAAAATTATGGTCATAAATAAATCAACCCAGAAGTCTCTACGTTTTTCTGATGCAGAGATATGTGATTTGTTACTCGGTTGCTAGGGTAAACCCATCTGGTTGCTAGGCAGTTACCATAGTGATAGTAATGAAGTCTCCTTGCCATCCTTATTGAAATAAGTCAACCCGGAAGTCTGTACTATTTTCTGGTGCAGAGATATGTGATTTGTTACTCGGTTGCTAGGGTAACCCCATGTGGTTGCTAGGCAGTTACCATAGTGATACTTATCAAGTCTCCTTGCTATCCAGAGTGAAATCAGTCAACCAGGAAGTCTCTACGATGTTCTGATCCAGAGATATGTGATTTGTTATTTGGTTGCTAGGGTAACCCCTCCTTGTTGCTAGGAAGTTACCATAGTGATACTTATGAAGTGTCCTTGCCATCCTGAGTGAAATAAACCAACCCAGAAGTCTCTACGTTTTTCTGATGCAGAGATATGTGATTTGTTAATTGGTTGCTAGGGTAACCCCATCTGGTTGCTAGGCAGTTACCATATTGATACTAATGAAGTGTCCTTGCCATCCTGGTTGAAATAAATCAACCCGGAAGTCTGTACTCTTTTCTGGTGCCGAGATCTGTGATTTGTTTCTCGGTTGCTAGGGTAACCCCATCTGGTTGCTAGGCAGTTACCATAGTGATAGTAATCAAGTGTCCTTGCGATCCTGAGTGAAATAAATCAACCCGGAAGTCAGTACTATTTTCTGGTGCAGAGATATGTGATTTGTTACTCGGTTGCTAGGGTAACCCCATCTGGTTGCTAGGCAGTTACCATAGTGATAGTAATCAAGTGTCCTTGCCATCCTGATTGAAATAAGTCAACCCAGAAGTATGTACGTTTTTCTGATGCAGAGATATGTGATTTGTTACTCGGTTGCTAGGGTAACCCCATGTGGTTGCTAGGCAGTTACCATATTGATACTAATGAAGTGTCCTTGCCATCCTGGTTGAAATAAATCAACCTGGAAGTCTGTACTCTTTTCTGGTGCCGAGATATGTGATGTGTTTCTCGGTTGCTAGGGTAACCCCATCTGGTTGCTAGGCAGTTACCATAGTGATAGTAATCAAGTGTCCTTGCCATCCTGAGTGAAATAAATCAACCCGGAAGTCAGTACTATTTTGTGGTGCAGAGATATGTGATTTGTTACTCGGTTGCTAGGGTAACCCCATCTGGTTGCTAGGCAGTAATCATAGTGATAGTAATCAAGTGTCCTTGCCATCCTGATTGAAATAAGTCAACCCGGAAGTCTCTACGTTTTTCTGATGCAGAGATATGTGATTTGTTATTTGGTTGCTAGGGTAACCCCATCTGGTTGCTAGGCAGTTACCATAGTGATAGTAATCAAGTGTCCTTGCCATCCTGATTGAAATAAGTCAACCCAGAAGTATCTACGTTTTTCTGATGCAGAGATATGTGATTTGTTACTCGGTTGCTAGGGTAACCCCATGTGGTTGCTAGGCAGTTACCATATTGATACTAATGAAGTGTCCTTGCCATCCTGGTTGAAATAAATCAACCTGGAAGTCTGTACTCTTTTCTGGTGCCGAGATATGTGATGTGTTTCTCGGTTGCTAGGGTAACCCCATCTGGTTGCTAGGCAGTTACCATAGTGATAGTAATCAAGTGTCCTTGCCATCCTGAGTGAAATAAATCAACCCGGAAGTCAGTACTATTTTCTGGTGCAGAGATATGTGATTTGTTACTCGGTTGCTAGGGTAACCCCATGTGGTTGCTAGGCAGTAATCATAGTGATAGTAATCAAGTGTCCTTGCCATCCTGATTGAAATAAGTCAACCCGGAAGTCTCTACGTTTTTCTGATGCAGAGATATGTGATTTGTTACTCGGTTGCTAGGGTAACCCCATCTGGTTGCTAGGCAGTTACCATAGTGATAGTAATGAAGTGTCCTTGCCATCCTGAGTGAAATAAATCAACCCGGAAGTCAGTACTATTTTCTGGTGCAGAGATATGTGATTTGTTACTCGGTTGCTAGGGTAACCCCATCTGGTTGCTAGGCAGTAATCATAGTGATAGTAATCAAGTGTCCTTGCCATCCTGATTGAAATAAGTCAACCCGGAAGTCTCTACGTTTTTCTGATGCAGAGATATGTGATTTGTTACTCGGTTGCTAGGGTAACCCCATCTGGTTGCTAGGCAGTTACCTTAGTGATACTAATGAAGTGTCCTTGCCATCCTGATTGAAATAAATCAACCCAGAAGTTTCTCTGATTTTCTGGTGCAGAGATATAGTTACTGCTAAAGGGTTGCTAGGGTACTCTGTTTAGTTGCTAGGGAGTGGCTTGGCAGCTGCCAATCATTAATCTCCAACGGCTGCTTGTCAGTATGAATGATATAAACCAACTCCCATGCCTCTGTGACATTCAGAATGGAAGATATCCTCTATGGATTTTGGTTGCTAAGGTGCTCGACAATGGTTGCTAGGGAGGGGCTAGGAAGTGTTGAGGTGATTCATGATTGGCTGTTTGCTGCCCCGAGTGAAACGAGACCACCCTTGTGTTTCTATGAAACTTCTATCCGGAGATATCCCTTTGATGTCTTTCATTAGAAGTGTATGGGACTTGTTGCTAAGGTGCTCTAAATTGTTGCTAGGGCGTGGCTTGATAGATTCAAAATGATCCTGAGATACTGATTGGTCGTCTGAGTAAAATGAGCCCGCCCCATTGTCTCTATGACACTGTGATCCAGAGCTATGTTCAATACAAATCCCTATGCCATTTCATTTCATGGGCCGTCCTACACCATTATAAGTCAATTGGGGCATTTTTGGGCAGCTCCTGCCCCCAGGGGTGCAACTTTTACCCCATTTTGAGGTATGCTCTTACAGAGCCTGCCAGCCTCTTCAAATGTGGCAAATCACACGTTTCTGCGAAATCCTCGCTCGGAGCTGTGACGCGTCAAAGTTTGTCGCAATGTTAAGTCTATGGGATTTTTCGGCCGCTTTTTTGCCCCTGGGGCAATTACCGTACCCCCGATCGCTTATAAAAGTCATAGCACACGTGTCCTCAATAGGCCGTTCGATTTGACACCTCATTCGTGGGTCTACGCCAAACGGTGCGGGACGAGTTAGGTGCCGAAGTTTTGTACGGAGATAGAATAATAAAAAGTATAAAAATAAAAATAAGTATGTGAGATTACAATAGTGATGCTTTGCAAGCACCACTAATGAGTGGAAACGACGAACTCGAACTATCTTCCAAAGCTGAGGAAATTGTTGACAAAAAAGGTAACAAGACGTCAATTATATGGAAGTGGTTTGGATATCTGAAAAGCGACGACGCGCAAATAAAGACGGTCTGCGAAATATGCCGTCGGTCGGTGATAACCAAGACGGGAAACACAAATAAAACCTTTTCGGTCACCTGAAAAGGTACCATCCCAGCGACCACACCGAGAGTATGAAAATGCGGGCCCATGTTAATGTTACTCCGTCCAAAAGTTTTGCAGACTAGTCTTTCTGGCAAAAAACCTATAATAGGGTAATTAGGGTTACATATGAGCACTACCTGAAAGGTGTAGCATACTGACTGCTTTACAATGTTTACATTTTGCACTTTTTACTCAGATTGCTACCTCTAAAACATTTGAGATATTTAAAACCAGTACACAATTAATATTTTATTTATCTGACAGTTAAGTACTTAAATCTGCCAGGGACTTTGTGGTTCACTTGTTTACATTTGTTGTCTTGGTTGTACCTCTGCAAACATTTTGAAATGTTTGCTGCCCTGCCAAAGAAATTTGATGTGATAGTACTGTAGTCACAGCTTTTAGTTTGATATTTTATAATCAGTTACAAGGCAAGCTAACTTGCATTGTTTTGTCAAGGCAGATAAAGCATGTTTGCTAAAAGTAAAATGTTAACATTTAGATTTAAAGTTTATCAATATTCTTTTATAACAAAATATATTCTCAACCAATCCATGTTTGCACAGTTAAATGTTTGCATTGTTATTTATTTATGTTAATAAACTATATAGTTCAACTATTGAACCTTCTGGTTTCTTCAGGCATCATTATCAGTATACTTTTCAAACGGGCAGCATTATTAAATTATATATCGTAACAAATATCGATATCGATCAATATGGAAAAAATATCGTGATAATATATTTTGCCATATCGCCCAGCCCTAGTTTAAATAGTCAGTAGTACAATTCAGTATCATTCACAGTAAGCACCGCTCCACTGTGATGTTTCCAAGCATATTTTTAGCATGTAAAGCGGATGATTTTCTACGTCGGTATTGGAGCGTGAGTAAAGTACAAAGCCTATAATAAAGAATAGTTTAGCATCCAAATACATCGCAAATGTAAAAACATTTTGATTGTAAAGAGAGCGTTTTTTTATTCGGTGTTCTGTTCTGAATATCATTCAATTTCAAGGATTTGTTGTGGAATGTTTTGAGAGTATCATCAAATAAGAATAATTCTCTCGTTTTAGTGATTCCCTAGTTATTTTTTTTATAATTCTAATCCGGTAAGGCAAGTAATATTCTCTGTGTCTTTATATAAATAAACCAAAACAAAAAGTTTGAGAACCGCTGCTTTATGGCACGTTTTGGATTGTGGTCAGCACAGAAAACTGCGCACGATTCTTAAATGGTTTGAAAGTTATATTGAAATGCTTACAAAGGAATGGATAAGAGGAATCGACATTTTTATTTAAAAACAAGTCATCTGAAACCTGACATCAAGTAAGGTGAGGAACAACGAATTTCACACACTTGGAAAATGCTTTTTATTTGAATGAGTGAATGTGGCTCTTAAAAGAGCCATTGTTGCTGCCCTTAAAAGGACATTTGTTGCTTCATCTTCTGAGTTCCACCTGCAGAGCTTCTCGGAGGTTGCTCGGCAGAAGCTGGTTTCCCTCTGGTCTCAGGTGGACTCCGTCTCTGCACAGATGGAACAAGCCGATGTTTCTGTGGTGAATGCAGCGCATCTGCCTCTCTTCCAAGAAGCCAGACATGGCGCCGTTGATCCACCGCCGGCTTCGTTCAATGCCATAGCCAGTCCTGCCAGTCTGTCCTCTCCAATTTAGACGGGGTAAAATGCCAGAAAACACCAGCCTGGTTCTGGGAAACATTTGTAAGACTTCGGTCAGGTCACTCTTTATTTCCGAAGAAAATCGAGGCGGTTGCGGCCCACCCGACACAAACTGTTCCCTCCCAGGTGAATAATGAGAATATCTGGAGCTGTAGCTTTGGCCCTGAGAGAGCGCAGAGCTGGAAACAGCTGCTCCCAGAGTCTGCCTCCTCTGCCGTCCCAGGTGATCTCACACTGAAGACCGAGGTTTCCGTCCAGGCGCTGCTCACAGAAGCGAGTATGCAGTGTGCGGATGATGGAACTGCCGACGATCCAAACACGTGAAGCCATCTCAAAGACGAGTGAGGGAATGTGATTTACAACCGGTATTTATGAGTGTTGCACGTTTGGTTCCTAAAGGTGTTACAGGCCCCACCCATTTCCAGATTCAATAATCGGCTCGTTCTTACATAGTAGAGCACGTTACGCACATGCGCAGTCTTCAAAAACGGTGCTTTATTTATTTATGTACCGTACAAAAACGGTACATAAATAACATTTGTATGTGTTCTAAACAAAAGACACAGGTTGTACTGAATGTCAGCTTGTTTATTTGGCTCAAGATAAGGATTTATTAAGTCCACATGTCATGCAAACAAGAAATGCTTCTAACTAGGTCGAGAGCTGTCGTTGCGAATGTTCGTTGGAGCTCTACAGCACACATCTTCTACTCGACAGTCAAAGCGAGGTTACGTTATTGCCCATCGTGCACAGCAACCCTAAAGGCACGGGGGTGGCGGTGCCACCGGCTTGGGCCCGTCATCGCTGCTCGCAGCTTTAATTTTATTTTTATTTATTTATAATAAAATAAAAAAATGTAATCCCTCTCCGAGTGTGTGTGTATTTGTATCTTTTTATTTTTCGTTAGAAGGCTGATGTATGTAGTCATATACATATGTATGCTCGGTTCTTTTACTTACAATTCTTATCTGAATTAATGGACAGTATGGATGCTACTCTGGTGATTTGGCAGTGAGGGTTGGGGGATTGTTAAGTGTGATTTAAATTGTAAAAAATCAATAAATACACTTTGAAACAAAATATCCACTGGCATCCCGATGCTGCCAGAACCAGGTATAAGGTGTGTGCCCCAAATGGGACCAACACGGCTCTCTGATTCTTTTCAGGCAGCCTGGCTTGAACACATTGCTTCTTACCCATTGCATTTACCCCATTGGCATCAACATCGACAATCCAGAAAATTAATCCAAAGGTTCTGCAACCCATTTAGGATTACAGTGAACAAATTTTGACCCGTTGTCTCTTCCACAACCAACAATCCCAGGAAATCTTATTTCTGGCTTTGGCTATAATTTCACAATGCATATAATGACGGACATCTGTTTTTTGGTGGCTGATGATAGAGAAGTATTTTGCAGTGTAGATTTTTGCAAATATCAGCTGACTGCTTATCAAATTCAGAAGCTTTTTTATGTTGTTTCCAAAACAGTGTCTATTTGAATTATCATCTGTGATTTTTGCCAAGTGTAAGCACACTTGGCTAAAGATGCAAGACACACTACCTCAGTTTAAGTCTAGACTAAAGACTCTATTTAGCCAGGCATACACTTAATTTATCCTCCAACCCACAATTAGGCTGCTTTAGTTTAGTCTGCCGGAACCAGAATCCAGAAACATTGATCATGATTTATAGCTCTGCAATAAATTGAATGGAATCTATGCTTATATTATTTTATTTGTTTCCCTGTCTCAACCTCGGGACTCCTATCCTGAGGTCACCAGAACCGGCTGGATCCAGCACCATTCTTGCTTCGTGTTGGACTCCACTGCTACATGTCGCTGTGTGATGATGACTAAATGCAGCTGGTGCCAGCTAAACATCACCTCTGTCTATTATGATGGACTTCAGAGGATGAACTGATGCCAACTACAACCATAAGACATGGGATACTTCATATGCCATTGTCTGAACCTTGGATTTAGGATGGACCACACCGAACCTCACTGAAATTACCGGCCAGGTTGAACTGCGATGCACCTCACTGATATTTGCCAGCATCCATCTATTGATGGACTACACTCTTATAATGGAATACATAGACTAACAATTGCCAACAAAAGCCTTCATCAGCCAATTAACAAGGACAATTTTATCTATGTGAACTTCTGCAGTTAATCCAGGATGAACTTCAAAAACATTAGACATTAAACTTACAGTTCATACAAAATCTATGTTTAAACACTGACCCTTAACACTTACTTAGTTTAATCATTTTAAACCATGACTTTAACTATACATAATTAATACTGGCATTATATTCATGATGTTAGTCAGAGGGGAACTGGCCCCCACAGTGAGTCTGGTTTCTCCCAAGATAATTTTTCTCCATTAATCCACATCTTATGGAGTTTTGTGTTCCTTGCCACAGTCACCTTCGGCTTGCTCACTGGGGTTATTAATACAATTATTATTTAATTACTTATTTTTAAACATGATAAACAATCGTATTTTATCTAATTACACAATGATGATTAATCGACATTATAGACATCACAGTTTTATCTTCTGTTAATGCTGATCGTCTGTAAAGCTGCTTTGAAACGATGTGTGTTGTAAAAGGTGCTATACAAATAAAGACTGACTTGAATTGACTTGAAAGACGTAGAGGACATTGCCGTTGGGAACGTTGTTATACTGGTAGACCCCCAATTGCCTAGAGCCATGTGGTTGATCAGAAAGGTCACCAATGTCATGCCATGTGCAGATGGGTATATCAGAACTGCAGAAGTACTTATCAAGGGACAAACCTATACCAGACCAGTTTCATGAATGATTATACTTCCTGCTATCCCTGATGACATACACCTCATAATTGCGGGTCATTTATCAGGGACAACTTTAGTGCCTAAATTTGGGGGCGGCTGTACAAAAGGCCATCAATGAGTCAAACATGTATATAGTTAATTTGGAGACATTACTTATTATGCCCAGTATGTGGCAGCCTGCCCTTACTTAAGTTCATTACAAGTTTTGCATCAGCCGTAAGCCGTAGGTTGAGTTATGAGGAAATTGGCCACATCTCCAGTCAATTGTGGACTGTTAGCACCTGGTTCTTGGGAATTTCCCTCTTCTGATAATTCTGTTGGTGTGCGTCAATGACGATATGTAAGTGCATTGTTTATTATTAATGTTTCTTTGAGAGTGTTTATAGCAACTATTTAATACCATGATGTGTGCTGATTGATTCCAATTCTAAGCTAATCATAACTGTTTGTGGAAGACGTCATTCGTATAATGTTTGTCAAGCATTAAGTGACTATTTACGCTGACTATTCACACTGTAATCATGTATTGGCTACCGTTGATTACTTTATGAGTATTATTATTCACATTTATTCAGATAATATTGTTCTTATATCCTAGCTTATGAGCATACTGCTGTACTAATTTGTGATGATGATATTATTGCAGTTAATAATTATTCCTTCTCTCTGTTTATTTTAGAACCACACACACACACACACACACACACATATAAATGCATATTGTGTTGACTGGAACCAAAGAGAGAAATACCAGTATGCCATACCATGCTGATTGCCGTTTCCTTATTCGTAAGTATTGAAGTAAACCCATATCAACCTGATTCTGTCTTCCTGAGTCATGACTGACCTCCTGTAGCGAATGCAACATATTACCACCTAACTGAGTCATACCTACCCCTTCCTAACACCCAGGTTCTGGGCTGTCCTGGTTGGCTTTAGTGTAGGTGAACCAAGATGAATAGTGAGGAGGTTTAGGAGGTTTGGCTGGGATAACGATGAGTTCACTCTTGACAAGGTTTAGCTGAAGTTGACATTCCTTCATCCAGGCCGAGAACTCTGAAAGGCAGGCAGAGATTTGAGCTGAGATGTTGGGGTCATCAGGCTGGAATGACAGGTAGAGCTGTGTATCATCTGTGTAGTAGTAGTAGTAGTAGCAGAGGAAAAGCCATGTGTCTTAATTATTGGCCGAGTGATGAAGTGTAGACCAAGAAGGGGAGGTGTTCAAGCACTGATCCCTGAGGAATACCAGTGGTTAGCTAGTGTGACTTGGACACCTCTCCTCTCTAGGAGATTTTGAACGTTCTGACTGTGAGGTGTGAAGACAGCCCATTTCTTAGACATTGATAGACAGTGTAAATGGACTGTTTGCATAGGCGTTGATTTATATTTTTGCAGCTGGGTGTCTTAAACCAGGATGCGACACCAACTGAGTAGTGAACGATAATGTAACGAAGTTTAAATTAGGCTGTTAACGACTGGAAAGAGAACGATTCAGACTCAAATAAAAGATTACTTATATTAAATTAGTTTAAAATGAAGATTAAATAGCTCACAGCAACTGTATTTTTCAGCAAACATGAAGAAAGGACAGAGTAATAATGCTGTACATTTTTATAAGCATGGAAAGGTGGTGCTCGTTAGAACTAATTGGATGTAGGTCCTGTTAAATTATAGAGAATTTAAGTATATTTAATTATATTGCTCTACTGACACACAACATCAGGTATAAACAGTGAATGTCAGGGGCATAATTTGATGTTCCTCTTTATTTGAAGTTTGTATTTTCACAGTTTAATGCATATGCCCACAGATAGCACAAGCACTTCCCACTGCCACTTTGCGCTGGCATGAAAATTTCACTCAGAATTAGCATTTTCATGAAAATGTGATAATACGCAGCACGTGGTCATTGTGTGTAGTGCTGAGCCTATCACTATCACAAAAAAAGAGCACTCCGTTACAGTTTAGCATTTAATGACATTATAGGCTACATAATTTGTTTTCTAATGTAAACCTGTTTTATACAGTTCATTTTCCAACTAACTAAAATCTATTGGAAAAATCATGTAGGCTACAGTACATAATTATAGGCCTACATGCATATTAACAGTATTGTTTGTAGAAATAGTGTATAATTGAAAGTACATAAGTTAGTGACTAAAACACAATAATATCCATGAAAGTCTCAAACATGTCACATTCTCAGACACACGATCAGGTGTTGATTTGGCTGATGTCATTGGACTTCCTGTTTCTGACGGCACAGCACGCACGCACGCTGCATGAGAGTTTGTTTGTGGCCTGCTTAGCACTGCTTATTCTCATACGTTCAACGTTATATAACTATCGTTCATAGTTATATCCTTTGTCATTTTACCGCGTAGTTCATAGTTATATCCTTTGTCATTTTACCACGTTTCAGATTCTTCCGCTTTTTCTCCCGTTTCATCTGCGTGTATTTTACCGGTTGCTGCTGACACCTAGCTAGAGTCTGTGTTTGTAGCCTTTAATCCTTAAACATCTGTCATTTTTAAGCACACATCGGGTCTTCCCATATTATTCTCTTATCGGGATTCAACTGCGCGCATATTCCACCTGTATCCGCGTTCTATTTTTATCGCGGTTAAACTGCATGCATTTTTTCAGCGTGCACCCGTTTTTTCTCCTCTGCAGTACACAGATTATTGCATTGATCTCAAAGCACCGCTTATCAAGAACAACCACCACCAACAACAAACAATTTTGTGAGGGATTCAAATCAATCTCAAGACCCTGACCGCTCAGGAACAACGAACAATTTGCGGTAAGTCATGGCATCGGCTCATGTTATTTGTTCATGCACTGCATGTCACATGTTTAAAATATCCTCCTCCATCAGCAGTGAGGGATTCACATGTGATAAATGTAAGGAATTAGTCAGGCTGACGGAGAAGGTTAATGAGTTAGAGACTCGCATCCGAACGCTAGTAGAGGTCAGTCAGAAAGAGAAGCCGGTAGATACTGTTTCGGATGCGGGCAGTACAGAGAGCAACACACACACTTTGGTTCCGGTTATAGAGCCCCTGCAGCAGGGCATTTGGGTGACGTCTCGGCGGCATACTCGTTCAGCAAAGAGACACCACTCTCCCGTTCCTGTTAGGGTTTCCAATTAATTCTCCCCACTCAGTGATACACCCACTGAGAATCATATTGAAACAGCCCTTGTTATCGGTGATTCTATTGTAAGGAACGTGGAAATAGAGACTCCAGCCACACTTGTTAATTGCATTTCAGGGGCCAGAGCGTCTGACATCAAATCAAATTTACAAGTGCTGGCTAATGCTAAACGTAGATTTTCTAAAATTGTTATCCATGTCGGCACTAACGATGTCCGGCTTCGCCTGTCGGAGATCACTAAAGATAATGTTAAAGAGGTGGTGACGAGGTTTATAGTAGATTAGTGTCACTGAATGGCTGGATGTCTGAGTGGTGTCTGCAGAATAAAATAGGATTTATAGACAATTGGAAAAGTTTTTGGGGTAGACTTGACCTGCTAAAGAGAGATGGACTCCATCCCTCCAGGGAAGGTACCGCTCTCCTCTCTAGTAATTTGGCTCATAGACTTAATAATGATATTAATTGACTAAATGGGGCCCAGGTCAGGAAGCAGACAAACTGGTTAATCCGAACGTCTGCTAGCTGCCTTGAGATGTCACACAGGTCACATAAACTACAACACATAGAGACTGTATCACCTAGATATCTCATAGAGACTGTGTCTGTTCCACGAACTACGAAACACAATACCCTCACTAAATCATTTAGAAAAAATTTGATTAAGGTCAAACTTGAACAAAACAAACAAATTAAAAATGTACATCATATAAAAATAGGGCTACTAAACATTAGATCTCTTTCTACCAAAGCACTAATTGTCAATGAAATGATTACAGATAATAGACTGGATGCGCTCTGTTTGACTGAAACTGGCTTAAACTGGATGAATATATTAGTTTAAATGAATCTACTCCCCCAGGTTATTGTTATAAACATGACCCTCGTCTGAAGGGTCGAGGAGGAGGTGTTGCTACAATTTACAGTGAAGTTTTTGGTGTTACTCAGAGGACAGGATATAAATTTAAGTCTTTTGAACTAATAATGCTTAAGGTGACACCGTCAAATACAAATATAAATAAAAATTCTCTGTCGTCCTTTACCCTTGCTACAGTGTATAGATCACCCAGGCCTTATTCAGATTTCCTTAGTGAATTTGCAAATTATCAGATCTTGTAGTTACTGTAGATAGAGCCTTAATTGTTGGTGACTTCAACATTCACATAGATAATGAAAATGATACATTGGGATTAGCATTTATCGATATTCTCAACTCTCTTGGGAGTCAGACAAAATGTAACAGGACCAACTCATCGCCATAATCATACGCTAGATTTAATTATTTCATATGGAGTTGATGTTGATAATATAGAAATTCTGCAGCAGAGCGATGACATCTCGGATCATTACCTCGTCTCTTGCATGCTGCAATCAGCTAATGTTACTCAATCTACACCACGCTATCGTTCAGGTAGAACTATTCTTTCGACCACTAAAGATAGCTTCACTAATACTCTTCCAGATCTATCTCATATACTCAATAAACCCCAAAGCCCAGAAGAACTTGATGAAATAACAAAAAATTTAAATGCAGTCTTCTCTAGCACCCTTGATGTTGTCGCCCCACTTCGATTAAAGAAAATTAAAGAAATAAGTCCTGCACCATGGTACAATGATCACACTCATGCTCTCAAGAGAGCAGCTCGGAAAAATGGAGCGCATGTGGAAAAATACAAAATTAGAAGTATTTCAGGTTGCATGGAAGGATAGTGTCTGTAGCTACAAACACTCACTCAAAGCTGCCAGGTCAGCATATTTTAGTAAACTCATAGAAAATAACCACAACAATCCTAGATGTTTATTCAGTACTGTGGCTAAATTGGTTAGGAATAAAGCCTCAACCGAACCAGATATTACGTCACACCTCAAGAGTAATGACTTTATGAATTTCTTCACAGATAAAATTGAAATAATCAGATATAATATTGGAATTATGCAATCATCTGTCATAGCACCTCAGAAAACAGTGTCGAATAATTTCCCTCATGTGCAACTTCAATCCTTCGCTATCATAGGTCATGAAGAGCTAACAAAACTTATCGAAACATCAAAAGCCACAACTTGTTTTTTAGATCCTATACCAACTAAGCTCTTAAAAGAGGTATCTCCTGTAATATCAGAACCTCTTCTTAATATCATTAACTCCTCGCTATGCTTAGGACATGTCCCAAGAAACTTTAAAATGGCAATTATCAAACCGCTAATTAAGAAGCCACAACTTAATCCTGGAGAACTTGCTAATTATAGACCAATTTCAAATCTCCCGTTTATGTCAAAAATATTAGAAAAGGTAGTATCCTCCCAAATATGTTCATTTCTACAGAGAAATAGTATATATGAAGAATTTCAATCAGGATTTAGGCCTCATCACAGTACAGAGACTGCACTTATCAGAGTTACAAATGACTTGCTCTTATCATCTGATCACGGCTGCATTTCTCTCCTAGTGCTTTTAGATCTTAGTGCTGCATTCGACACGATAGATCACGACATTCTCTTGAATAGGCTAGAGAATTATGTTGGAATTTGTGGAGTGGCATTAGCATGGTTTAGGTCATATTTAGCAGACCGCTCGCTACCACTTTGTCTATGTAAATGAGGAATTGTCAAACCAAACAAAAGTAAAATATGGAGTGCCACAGGGATCAGTTTTAGGGCTCTGCTTTTCTCCATGTATATGCTTCCCCTGGGAGATATTATCAGGAATCGTGGAATAAGTTTCCACTGCTATGCTGACGATACACAACTTTATATTTCTTCAAAACCTGATGAGATTTCACAATTCTCAAAAATAGCAGAGTGTATTAATGAAATAAAAGATTGGATGGCCAGAAATTTCCTTCTACTCAATTCTGACAAAACAGAGGTTCTAATTATTGGACCAAAAAAAAAAACTCTAAAAATAAGCCACTAAAATATAATTTGACTCTAGATGGATGTACTGTTACTTCATCTTCAACAGCGAAGAACTTAGGTGTTATATTTGATACCAATCTGTCCTTTGAAAATCAAATTACAAATGTTTGTAGAACAGCATTCTTCCACCTAAGAAATATTGCTAAATTAAGGCATATGCTCTCGGTTGCTGATGCCGAAAAACAAATTCATGCGTTCATGACCTCAAGACTAGATTATTGTAATGCATTACTGGAAGGATGTCCAGCAAGATCAATAAATAAACTTCAATTGGTTCAAAATGCAGCAGCCAGAGTGCTGACGAGAACCAAGAAATATGATCATATTATCCCCATTTTATCATCGTTACATTGGCTACCTGTTAAATTCTGTATTGATTTTAAAATTCTGTTAACTACGTACAAAGCTTTGCATGGTCTAGCTCTGCAGTACTTAATTGATCTTCTACCACGCTATATTCCAACACGTTCATTAAGATCGCAAAATTCTGGCCTATTAATAGTTCCTAGAATATCAAAATCCACTAAAGGAGGAAGATCCTTTTCATATTTGGCTCCTAAACAGTGGAATAGTCTCCCAAACACTGTTCGAGATGCAGACACACCCTCTCAGTTTAAGTCTAGACTAAAGGCTCATCTATTTAGCCAGGCATACACCTAATTTATCCTCCGACCCACAATTAGGCTGCTTTAGTTGGGTCTGCCGGAACCAGAAACATCAATCAATGATCTATAACTCCGCCAAAACTTGAATGGCATATACTCTAATATTATTCTATATGTTTCCATGTCTCAACGGCTGGATCCAGCACCATTCCTGCTTGGTGTCTGACTCCACTGCTACGTGATGATGACTAAATGCAGCCGGTGCCAAACATCACTTCAATCTATTACGATGGACTTCAGAGGATGAACTGATGCCATCACCAACTGTAAGACATGGGATACATCATATGCCACCGTCTGAACCTTGGATTTAGGATGGACCCCACTGAACCTCACCGAAATGACCTGCCGGTTGAACCGTGATGCACCTCACTGATCTCTGCCTGCATCACCTCGGTCTATTGATGGATAACACTCTTGAAATAGAACACATATATTTTAATTTAATTGCCAAAAAAAGCCTTCATCAGCCAATTAACAAGGACAAAGGCTAGCTGCCTTGAGACGTCACACAGGTCACATAAACTACAACACATAGAGACAGTATCACCTAGATATCTCATAGAGACTGTGTCTGTTCCCCGAACTACCAAACACAAAACCCTCACTAAATCATTTAGAAAAAATTTGATTAAGGTCAAACGTGAACAAAACAAACAAATTAAAAATATACATCATATAAACATAGGGCTACTAAACATTAGATCTCTTTCTACCAAAGCACTAATTGTCAATGAAATGATTACAGATCATAGATTGGATGCGCTCTGTTTGACTGAAACCTGGCTTAAACCGGATGAATATATTAGTTTAAATGAATCTACTCCCCCAGGTTATTGTTATAAACATGAGCCTCGTCTGAAGGGTCGAGGAGGAGGTGTTGCTACAATTTACAGTGAAGTTTTTGGTGTTACTCAGAGGACAGGATATAAATGTAAGTCTTTTGAACTAATAATGCTTAATGTGACACCGTCAAATACAAATATAAATAAAAATTCTCTGTCGTCCTTTACCCTTGCTACAGTGTATAGATCACCCGGGCCTTATTCAGATATCCTTAGTGAATTTGCAAATTTTCTATCAGATCTTGTAGTTACTGTAGATAGAGCCTTAATTGTTGGTGACTTCAACATTCACATAGATAATGAAAATGATACATTGGGATTAGCATTTATCGATATTCTCAACTCTCTTGGAGTCAGACAAAATGTAACAGGACCAACTCATCGCCATAATCATACGCTAGATTTAATTCTTTCATATGGAGTTGATGTTGATAATATAGAAATTCTGCAGCAGAGCGATGACATCTCGGATCATTACCTCGTCTCTTGCATGCTGCAATCAGCTAATGTTACTCAATCTACACCACGCTATCGTTCAGGTAGAACTATTCTTTCGACCACTAAAGATAGCTTCACTAATACTCTTCCAGATCTATCTCATATACTCAATAAACCCCAAAGCCCAGAAGAACTTGATGAAATAACAAAAAATTTAAATGCAGTCTTCTCTAGCACCCTTGATGTTGTCGCCCCACTTCGATTAAAGAAAATTAAAGAAATAAGCCCTGCACCATGGTACAATGATCACACTCATGCTCTCAAGAGAGCAGCTCGGAAAAATGGAGCGCATGTGGAAAAATACAAAATTAGAAGTATTTCAGGGTGCATGGAAGGATAGTGTCTGTAGCTACAAACACGCACTCAAAGCTGCCAGGTCAGCATATTTTAGTAAACTCATAGAAAATAACCACAACAATCCTAGATGTTTATTCAGTACTGTGGCTAAATTGGTTAGGAATAAAGCCTCAACCGAACCAGATATTACGTCACACCTCAAGAGTAATGACTTCATGAATTTCTTTACAGATAAAATTGAAATAATCAGAAATAAAATTGGAATTATGCAATCATCTGTCATAGCACCTCAGAAAACAGTGTCGAATAATTTCCCTCATGTGCAACTTCAATCCTTCGCTATCATAGGTCATGAAGAGCTAACAAAACTTATCGAAACATCAAAAGCCACAACTTGTTTGTTAGATCCTATACCAACTAAGCTCTTAAAAGAGGTATCTCCTGTAATATCAGAACCTCTTCTTAATATCATTAACTCCTCGCTATGCTTAGGACATGTCCCAAGAAACTTTAAAATGGCAATTATCAAACCGCTAATTAAGAAGCCACAACTTAATCCTGGAGAACTTGCTAATTATAGACCGATTTCAAATCTCCCGTTTATGTCAAAAATACTAGAAAAGGTAGTATCCTCCCAAATATGTTCATTTCTACAGAGAAATAGTATATATGAAGAATTTCAATCAGGATTTAGGCCTCATCACAGTACAGAGACTGCACTTATCAGAGTTACAAATGACTTGCTCTTATCATCTGATCGCGGCTGCATTTCTCTTCTAGTGCTTTTAGATCTTAGTGCTGCATTCGACACGATAGATCACGACATTCTCTTGAATAGGCTGGAGAATTATGTTGGAATTTGTGGAGTGGCATTAGCATGGTTTAGGTCATATTTAGCAGACCGCTACCACTTTGTCTATGTAAATGAGGAATTGTCAAACCAAACAAAAGTAAAATATGGAGTGCCACAGGGATCAGTTTTAGGGCCTCTGCTTTTCTCCATGTATATGCTTCCCCTGGGAGATATTATCAGGAATCGTGGAATAAGTTTCCACTGCTATGCTGACGATACACAACTTTATATTTCTTCAAAACCTGATGAGATTTCACAATTCTCAAAATTAGCAGAGTGTATCAATGAAATAAAAGATTGGATGGCCAGAAATTTCCTTCTACTCAATTCTGACAAAACAGAGGTTCTAATTATTGGACCAAAAAAACTCTAAAAATAAGCCACTAAAATATAATTTGACTCTAGATGGATGTACTGTTACATCATCTTCAACAGCAAAGAACTTAGGTGTTATATTTGATACCAATCTGTCCTTTGAAAATCAAATTACAAATGTTTGTAGAACAGCATTCTTCCACCTAAGAAATATTGCTAAATTAAGGCATATGCTCTCGGTTGCTGATGCCGAAAAACTAATTCATGCGTTCATGACCTCAAGACTAGATTATTGTAATGCATTACTGGGAGGATGTCCAGCAAGATCAATAAATAAACTTCAATTGGTTCAAAATGCAGCAGCCAGAGTGCTGACGAGAACCAAGAAATATGATCATATTAGCCCCATTTTATCATCGTTACATTGGCTACCTGTTAAATTCTGTATTGATTTTAAAATTCTGTTAACTACGTACAAAGCTTTGAATGGTCTAGCTCTGCAGTACTTAAGTGATCTTCTACCACGCTATATTCCAACACGTTCATTAAGATCGCAAAATTCTGGCCTATTAATAGTTCCTAGAATATCAAAATCCACTAAAGGAGGAAGATCCTTTTCATATTTGGCTCCTAAACTAGTGGAATAGTCTCCCAAACACTGTTCGAGATGCAGACACACTCTCTCAGTTTAAGTCTAGACTAAAGACTCATCTATTTAGCCAGGCATACACCTAATTTATCCTCCACCAACAATTAGGCTGCTTTAGTTGGGTCTGCGGAACCAGAAACCAGAAACATTGAGCATGATCTCTAACTCTGCAATAAATTGAAATGGCATCTACGCTTACATCTTTTTATTTGTTTCCCTGTCTCAACCTCGGGACTCCTATCCTGAGGTCACCAGAACCGGCTGGATCCAGCACCATTGCTGCTTCATGTTGGACTCCACTGCTACATGTCAGCTGAATGATGATGACTAAATGCGGTCGATTGATGGACTACGATCGTGAAATGGAATGCATAGTCTAACTATTGCCCACAAAAGCCTTCGTCGGCCAATTGACAGGGACACTTGCATCTATGTGAACCTCTACAATTAATCTAGATGGACTTCAAAGACTTTGGTCATTAATCTTACAGTTCAAACACAATCGATTTTTACTCACTGACACCTTAACACTTAGTTTAATGATTTTAAAACATGATTTTACCTATACATAATTAATATTTACATTACATTCATAATGTTAGCCAGAGGGAACTGGCCCCCACAGTGAGTCTGGTTTCTCCCAAGGTTATTTTTCTCCATTAATCTACATCTTATGGAGTTTTGTGTTCCTTGCCACAGTCGCCTACGGCTTGCTCACTGGGGTTATTAACTCTTTCCCGCCAGCGTTTTAAAAAAAAAGTTGCCAGCCACCGCCAGGGTTTTTGACGATTTTCGCAAAACTTTAATGGCCCGCAGAATATTTAATTCCATGAATATATGAAGATGCTATATATCAAAATAAAGATCTGAGCCTCTGCTTTAAGGCAAATAAAAAACGATTTTATTTTATCTTCATTTGTTATTTTTAATGCCATTAAGGCATTAAAGGTAGGCTTTGTCAAAAACAACATTTCGGACAAAAAGCTGAGAAAAGGCATTTCTATCTACATTTTGAGCTACATTCTCAAAACTCCACTTACGTTTAAGACGATCGCAGTCTGTTTCTTTGATCAAAGAGTTGCGTACTCTTTCAAAACATGCGTCGTGGTCTTTCTTACCAGTATTCCACCTAAAACACGGATACCAGGAAAATTCCGTGTTTGGCGGAAGCTTTTTCATAAAACCCGGAAAATTCCGTGTTTGGAAGGGAAAGAGTTAATATAATTATCATTTAATTATTTTTAAACCATTAAAATCAAATTTTGTCTAAATTACACAATGATGATTAATCGACTTTATGGACGTTGCAGTTTTTGTCGTCTGTTAATGCTGATGTTCTGTGAAGCTGCTTTGAAACGATGTGTGTTGTGAAAGGCGCTATACAAATAAAATTGAATTGAATTGAATTGAATTATATTTCCTCGAAACCTGATGAAATTTCACAGTTCTCCAAGTTAGCAAGAGTGTATCAATGATAATAAATATTGGCTAGAAATTTCCGTCTGCTCAATTCCGACAAAACAGAGGTACTAATTATCAGATCAAAAACCTCTAAAAATGAGATGCAAAAATATAATTTGACCCTCGATGGATGTACTGTCACGTCGTCGTCTTCAGCAAAGAACTTAGGTGTTATATTTTATATCTGTCCTTAGAAAATCACGTTTCAAATGTTTGTAGAACAGCATTCTTCCATCTCAGAAATAATGCTAAGTTATGACACATGATCTCTGTTTCTAATGCTGAAAAAGGAATTAATGTGTTAATGACCTCAAGACTAGATTATTGAAATGCATTACTGGGAGGATGTCCTGCAGTTTTAATAAATTAACTTCATTTAGTTCAAAATGTAGCAGCTAGAGTGCTAACTAGAACCAAGAAATATGATCATATCAGCCCAATTTTATCATCGTTACATTGGCTACCTGTTAAATTTTGTATTCATTTGAAAATACTTCTAACTGCTTACAAAGCTTTGAATGGTCTAGCTCAAAAGTACTTATGTGACATTCTGTCACATTACATTCCATCACGTTTACTTAGATCACAAAACTTCGGCCTGTTAATAATACCTAGAATATCAGGAGGTAGATCCTTTTCCTATTTGGCTCCTAAACTATGGAATAGTCATCCTAACATGGTTCGGGAGTCAGACACAATCTCTCAGTCTAGACTAAAGGCTCATCTATTCAGTGAGGCATAACTCATAGTTATTCTATATTAGATAGGTCTACTGGAACCACTTCTCATATTCTATAACTCCACTCATAACTCTAAGTGAATGGCATCTACCTTTATTATATTTGTTTCCCTGTGTCAACCTCAGGATACATATCCTGAGGTTACAGAGCCTGCTAGATCCAGCTCCTGTCTTTCCTGATGTCCGACTCCCACTGCTACGTGTTGCTGAGTGATGACGACTAACTGCAGCCTGTGCCAGCTTCAGTCAACTACACTTCAGTCATCTGCAATGGACGTCACAGAGGATGACCTGATGCCAGCACCAACCATCAGACATGGGATACTTCACTGGACACTGTCTGAAACTTGCCTGTATCACCTTGGTCAAAAGATGAACCACTTTTAAAATGGAATAAATAGATTAATTAATTGCAGCCTTCATCAGCCAAATGACAAAAGAAAATGCATCTGTTTCCACTTCCGCAGTTAAATAAGAATGTAAATTCTAAGACATTAGTCATTAATCTTACAGTTAATACAAAAGCTTTTGTTTAAACATTAGCCCCTAACACTTACATAGTTTACACATTTTAAACCTTGACTTGTACAGCACATAAATAACTAATACTGGCATTATATTCATGATGTTAGTCAGAGGGGTACTGGCCCTCACAGTGACCCCGTTTTCTCCAAAGATAAAGTTTTGTTTTGTGTTCCTTGCCACAGATGTCTTCAGCTTGCTCACTTCTATAATTTATGTTAAGGTGCAATTTACAATAATGTTTTTTTTTATTAGACCGCACTATTATGCCTCGAATACATTACAATATTACAGCTTTTTCTGTTAAAGCATAATTTTCTGTAAAGCTGCTTTGAAATGATGTAACAAATTAAAATGACTTGACCAGCCCTGATTTCACACTTTTTAAATTAGCATTAACTTTTCTCTCAGATACTTGTACAGTCTACACCACACACATGAAATATGTACATAAACGCTTTTAATATAATTTTTTTTCTCATATACATTCAAATTAAATGAATTCAATGGAAAAACAAAATTCTATTAAATTGACCAAATAAATTTACTCAGAGTAGATGGCAGATTAAATTTGACATGAATGGAAATATGACTGTGAAGGAAAGAATTACAGTTCAATCTTTTTATGTCTGTTCAGTAATGCATTCTACACACTATAAGACTAAAGACGTCGGATTGAGGTACCGTTCGTATCACACAACTGTCTGTTTTGTCATGGAAGTCGTAGTGTTTTCAAATTACACGATGAATCGGTGACAGTGGTGAATACATTACAAAACATTTCACTATTGACGAATCCCCGACGACACTGCCTGGACTCCAAATTACAAGTTTCACAAGAGAGAGTACACGCGAGAAGTGATACGAAAACAAATGCATGATCATTTCAGTATATGATGTGTATGTTTTTTATCATATATTTTATTGGTTACAATATGAAAAAGTATCTACCAATTTGCTTACCTGACTGTCCAAGAGAATTTGCAATTTCTCTCCAATTCTTCTCTTTCTCACAGTTGTGGTACAGTTCAGATGAAACATCAAATAAGCACTGGTGCTCCTGCCAATGTTCCACACATTTTTTTCTCAATTTCTTTGGTCAAATGAGACTTTCTTTATACCACAACCAAGCTAGTTGATGTTCTGTTGCAGGTACATCAGGACTCTTCCCACTGAAATCTCTCTCTCATTGGCTGTAGGTCAACGCTGCAGTTGTATATCAGTCAAAACATATTTCACATTGCACGATTTGGAGTCGCAGAAAGGTCCAGATATTTATCATTCTAGATATCTCGCTGACAATCACGTCTTTGATAGTTCGTACATTGCGATCGTCGTTCACGGGTGCGAGCTCCGATTTGCCTATGATTTCAGGCTTTTGTCGGCGATCTCCACAAAACTGTCGGCAAGCAAAAATCAGGCTTAAAATCGTGTAGTGTAAACTTGGCATAAGTTGTACTGTGTTCAGCTGAAAAAAATCTATCTTTAGATAGAACTTAAGATAGTAGGCTACGTATTATTGAAATATAAGGTGCATGCTGTTGGTCTACAGAGAGACATACTGTGCAAATACAATTCTGGGCATTATGAAAAAATGTTACATAAGATCATGTTAATTCTTAAATCAAAACATGTATTCAATATTCCCTGAGTGGTTATAAGGCACTCAAACTCTCATTCATTGTGTGCAAGTTCATTACTTGGATGTTTTTTCCCATCTGCTTCAGTCAGTGGAACTGAGGTGTAAAAAGCCGGATTTAACTTAATTTCCTTTCAATCAGAGCAGCAGTTGATCTTGGAAGACACTCAGTGGATCTGGGGTCGACACGAGGGAACAGATGAAATAAAAACAACCACTATGGGACGCAGACAAAATAAGGTAATCTATTCATATTTACTGTCACTATGAAATGTGTTTGTTCTCTTTTTTTTCCACGTTACCGAGATCTACCGGCTCGGACCTGAGAAAACACGGGATGAAACCGACTGAGATGAAACCCTGTTCATGTTCTACCTCCAGGCGCCTCTAAGGGACCTGATAACCAAGTCGTGCTTACCCAAAGACTTGCCCTCTACTGCATCGTGGTGGGCCGCAATAGCGGCAACACACACCTTCAAGGTGGAGGGGGACAGCCTCCCCTCCAACTTCTCCTGCAGAAATGAGAGCACTGACCCGACTGAACTCTGTGGGTCTTCAGACCGGGAAGAACACCAATTCGTGAACAAGCACCACATCAGGGTGTAAAGTTGCCTGGTAGAGGGAGCTCTGGCTTGGTTTATTGTGTCTACGACAGCAGGTGGTAGGCCAGCTAGATCTTCCGCATCCCGTCCAGGGGCTAGACGTGGAGGTTCCAGAGGTCTGGGTGTGGATGCCAGAGGGTGCCCTGTCTCATTCCTCAGGGGAATTAGCCAGGGAGGGGCTGTCGCGAGGAATACAAGATCCGAGAACCAAGTCCGAGAGGGCCAGTAGGGGGCCACTAGAATGACTTGTTCCTCGTCCTCCCTGACCTTGCATAGCACCTGTGCAAGAAGGCTCACTGGGGGAAATGCGTACTTGCGCAGCCCCCCTGGGCCAGCTGTGTGCCAGCACGTCTGTCCCAAGGTCTCTCGGGAGGTGAATAGTTCTACCTGTACCTTGCTGAACCATTCCCAAATCAGCTGGACAGACTAGGGGTGAGCCTCCATTCTCTGCTGGGCATAACCTGTCACGATAGCGTGTCCACTGCCACATTGAGGCTGCCCGGGATGTGAGTGGCACGCAGTGACTTGAGTCAGGGTTTGAAAGTCTGGCGGCAGGCGGGGGTGATAAACACATGGTGCGTGTTGCGCTATGCTCGTCTCAGGAATCGAGTCTGGAGACAGTGCTGAAGTGGTCTCGTATGCATCAACCCCAGCGGTGTGACCACCGCGGAGGACGCCATATGCCCCAGGAGATTCTGGAAATGTTTTAGAGGGACCGCCGTGCCTGGCCTGAACAAGGTGAGGCATTCGAGCACTGACTGCGTGCGCTCGTTGGTGAGGCATGCTATCATTGAGACTGAGTCTAACTTAACCGAGAAAAGAGATGCTCTGAACTGAGCTTGCTCTTTTCCAGTTGACCTGGAGCCCTAAGCGGCTGAGGTGCCTGAGCACCTGGTCCCTGTGGATGCACAGTAACTCTCGGGAGTGGGCCAGGATGTGCCAGTCGTCGAGGTAGTTGAGTATGCAAATGCCTGCTTCCTGAAGCGGGGGAAGGGCTGCCTCTGCGACCTTCATAAAGACGCGAGGGAACAGGGACATGCCGAAGGGGAGTACCTTGTACTGATACGCCTGGCCGTCGAACACGAATCATAGAAAGGGTCGATGTCGAGGCAAGATTGAGACGTGGAAGTACTCGTCCTTCAAGTCTGGACGCAAGTTAATATGTGTCTTTGCGTGAGCATTTTGAACGGGAGTTTGTGCAAGGCCCGGTTGAAAACTCGCAAGTCCAAGATCGGTCGTAAGCTGCCGCCTTTCTTGGGTACAGAGGCCTGTAGAAACCCTACTTCATCTCAGTTGGAGGGACAGGCTCTATCGTGTCTTTGAGTAAGAGAGTAGTTATTTCCATACGCAGGAACTTGGCATCTTCGCAGTGCACTGCGGTAAGGCGGACTGGCAAACTGAATTGCATAACCGAGTCGGATGGTCCTAGCCAGCCAGCGTGATGGATTGGGAAGTGAAAGCCACGCATCTAAGCTCCGTGCTAGGTGCACTAAGGGGACGATTGTTTTTGACGTACCCGGCGGGGTGGAGCAGCAGGGCGGAGCAGGTAATACGGCATCGGGGGGCAAAAGAGCATCCCGAGGTTCTGGTGCTGAGGGAAGACTCGAAGCACTTACCTTGCTCCGCACACCCGGCAGTGGGCGGGTTAGTGACTGAGGAGGAGGTCCCATGGAAGCGTCCTCTAGCCGGGGGGAAGCAGTCGTTGGTTTGGAGGCAGAAGGTCCGTGTCTGATGTGCCGGGACTGTTGAGGGACTGTTGTGCCGTGTCCGATGTGCCGGGGTGCCGTAAGAACAGCATTTGCGGGCCAGGTGACCCAGAGAAAGAGGAAATTGCTCCTTTATTGAGAATGTGGGTACCGCAACCCGAAGGGGGTGCGGCAAAGAAAACAAACTGTACTGAGGATTCTCCTGCCGGCCCTCCACCAGGGGATGGATTGGTCTGCGGAGCAAACGTTTCAATGTCTGGGTCGTCCATCTCAGGAACGCTTGGGAGCCTTCCGGGTCCTGGAGGGTGTTCGTGAGACGGGGGGCGTATGCTTCCTGCGGGGCACTCAGCGAGGAGATACGAGTGGCGCGGCGTGCTGGTGGCGCGGCGGGGCATGATATGAGAGGTGGCCTCCGTCTGCTTCTTCACCGCTGAGAACTGCTGGGCGAAGTCCTCGACGGTGTCGCCGAAGAGACCGAACTGGTAGACAGGTGCGTTGAGGTAGTGTGCTTTGTCCACGTCCCACATCTCGAGAAGGTTCAGCCACAGATGTCGTTCCTGAACCAAGAGGGTGGCCATCGCCTGCCCGAGTGTCCACGCTTGACCTTCGTGGCCCTGAGGGCGAGGTCAGATGCTGAGCGCAGTTCCTGCAACACGTCAGGATAAGGACTACCCAAGTGCAGATCTTTAAGTGCCTTGGCCTGTTGGACTTGCAGGAGGGCCGTGGCATGCAAGGCGGAAGCGGCCTGTCAGGTGGCGTTGTAGGCTTTGGAGGACAGTGACGACATCATCCTACAGGCCCTGGAGGGGAGCACCGGGTGATCCCACCAGGTGGCGGCGTTCTCGGGACACAGGTGGATTGCAACCGTTCTGTCCACCTGGGGGACTGCCGAGTACCCGTGGCCCGCTGCCATCCCCAAATCGCCCTCAAATCCTGTGGGAAGAAGGAGCGACACGGGGGGCGGCTGGAGTGGTGTTCCTTTTTAGGAAGGAAAGTCGCGACCACAACGTTGCCATGGTAAGGTTCTCGCAGTGAGAACGCGAACCATCCAAAAACGCTGCCTCGGCAGTGCCTGTGACCGTCAGGAGCAGAGAGAACACGACCGCATCCAGGAACTACACAGGGGCGGAAGGGCATCTTTATAAATACGCGTCCTAAAAAGGACGTTTAACGCCGCCGTGTATTGCTCTTTTAGAGAGCGCTGTCGAAGCGCCCAGGGGCAAAGCTGCACTGCCGTGCAGAGAAGGAGAAAGCCGCTGATATGCGCTGTAGATCCAACAGCATACACTCCGAGAGATGAGATTAACAGTCTTGTGAGTCTTGTGTGCTGCTCACACAACCGCATTTCCCTCCGTTTATACCCGTATGTCCGGGCGCAGGACATGCAAAGTTTCGCTGTAGTATTTAAAAAACATTTGTCCAAAAAAGTGTTCCATTCACACGTGGAAATAAAATCTTAAAGTCAGTAATACATCTCTATCTCTTATGAAATATTTTGAATAATCATATCATCATTCTTATCTAATGCATCCCCATCTCAGCTGTATTATATCTCTTATGAAATTTAAAGTAACAAAAAAAAAAAGTTTAAAATATACTGTCCTATAACCTTTATTTAGTTGATGGAAATACAGAGGAAGATTTACCAAATTCACGTTGTGTAATAAAAAGGTAAAATATATACTATTTTTGTTGATCCATCAATAGGGATCTTGCGTAGGGTGCCAAAATATTCAGAAACAGCCATGCTGGTGTGGGTTTCTGCACAAAACCAGCTTCTGTTCATCAGTGGTACCACCTCCAGATGACCCATGTCTGAAGCAGACATCTCTCTCTCGGACACAAGAAAACAACAGATCACTGTTTGAACAAATCTACCAGTGAACATCACTGCGGTGCAGACAGAAACACAGACACCCACATCATACTCTACAGACTCACAACACAAAGGGCAACGGGTTCATATGTAGGAACAAGGGTCGGAGTCTAGAGTTTAGGAATTAGGAATCAGGGTCTAAATTGACATGTTATGGTTTAAAGTGTAGGAATTAGTGTTTGAGATTTTACAGTTCGGCAGTTGTGAATTAGGGTTCATGATATAGTGTTCAGGGGTAGTGAATTAGGTTTAGGGTGCAGAATCAGGGTGGAAATAGAGTTTAGGTATTAAGGTGTGGGGTTGTGTTTAAGGTTAACATGGGTCATTTGATCCAAGTGGTCGCAGTACAATTTGGGCATTTAATGACATTTAGAACTCACTTTTTTCTTAGTTACAGTAATTTGGGCTTACAGTTCATTTTCCCAAAATTCTTTAAGTGGATTTCCCTTCAGTGTGGAGTTTGTTTATTCAGCTGTTGCCGAGTTTTGCCCAAATGAGGAAACTTTCCTTTGCTGTTGATGGGCGACGGCCAAGAATACCACAAGTTCATGTTCATATGGTGCATGAGGAATGTGAAGCAGACGTGTTGTTTTCTGCAGTGTAGGAGCTCTGAGTGTATACAACCCACAATAAACATGAACTACAGAGAATACATGGGAAATGAGTTGAACATGGGGGTGCAAAGGGGCTGACGTTTCTAGGACAAAGTGCACAACAATTTGAAGTAAATGTTAAATTAAGATAAAATGTGACAATATCTTAATACCGTTTCATGCTGCTTTCTAAAGACTGCTCTGAAATCATGATATTAATCAGGATTATTTTATTCTACTGAAAAAAAAAACAATTTTAATAGCAAGAAATAAAAAATAAATTGTCATCTCTCCGTCTGTGTTCATACTTATAACAGTTTGTACGTGTGTTGAATCTTTCAGCTTGCTCACTGGTGGTTAATAATATAAGCAATATTTTCTATTAAGTTGCTATGGAACAACATTTATTATTTGCACTGATATACTAATAGATTTCAATTAAATATGTTTCTCTTCAGGTTTCTATATTTAACTTAGTGGGTAAAAGAAAGATAAGATGCGCTGTAAACTTTATAAATATTTTACAGATCATATTTAATCACTTTTGTCTTTAGTGCAATAACAATATACAAGAAAACCATTTGCAAGCGGATCATCATGTTTGGAGGTCCGTGGCATGTCTAGATTATATGGGCATGCTCTTCACAAGCGTTTGAAGGAATAATGCAGGTGCCACACATCTCCTGTAGAGTAATGCACATCCAATGGATGTCTATAGGACACTTGTACGAAGGGATTAAAACAGAACTATTAAGCTTGTTAAAGCACATTCTTTTGTGCAAAATGTGTTATTTGAGCTGTAAAGATGTCCAATTGTCCTTCTAGTGGTGGGATTACATTTCTAGGTGGATGAGTTACTGATGTTACTCCTGCAGGTGGAGCTCTCCGTCTTGTATCCTTTGGCATATTGTGTGAACGTTTCCATCTTTCACTCTTCATGGTCATGATTTACACAAAGTTTACACAAAGATAGTAGGAAATATTATCACAGCAGTAAACATGGAAGTCTTGTGACTATACTCCGGAACAGTGTGTATTTTAACGTTTGTCCAGATGAAATGTCTTGACCCATAGACTTTCCGATGTAACTGCATTACTGTAAACACACTTTTCGTTTTTAAAAACTGAGGTACGAGGTGAAATTATTATTTGTGTCACAGAACTTGTATTGAAACCAGAACAGTTCTTTAAGCACTGCCATTAAAAATATGATTAGCAAAGATCCACCTGAATAATAACACAGACAAAGCATATTAGTTTTAGTATAAATAGCTTTTAATATTGTTTCTTTTTTTTGTCTTTAGTTCTCCAGTATGATCAGTGTAAACATACTTACACAAAGTCAATTCACAGTGGCAATTCAGGTAATATTACAGGCCTCTGTCGTCACAAACACAGACAGTCAGTGCAATCATTCTCTTTAACCACCATCTAAAGCTGTGCGGACAATTAACATGTGTACTAATCTGTAAGAATAAGTCGTTTATAACAGTCAAAATGATAGAATGTTTTTCTTGTAGCAGCGAGAGTAATGTCTTTTGAATAAAAGAATACATTATAAGTAGCATCAACAGTAAAACAGTTATTAAGAACGGTTTGTGAATGGTGAAGTCAGTGAAACACTCAACCGGTGTCTCTTGGGACAGACATTTGAATGTCAAACTGTTGGCAAAACATGAATGATATAAAGGGATAGTTAACATGGATTCTGGTTAAATGTCCCTTTATTGAAGAATATGAGTGTTTAAAAGCGTTCAGGTTGTGTATTAGTGTGGATGTTGGGGTGTTTGAGAGAGTGCCTGTTGAAGTGTGATCTCCAGTCTCTGCTGAAGAGCATCCAGACGCATGTCCAGATGTTCCTTTAGTCTCCTCTCCATCTCCTCCATTCTCTTCTCCACAACCTTCTCCAGTACCTGCTCAAAGCCTCCACAGCACATATGATCCTCCCTGTAAAATCGACATGGGTGTCCAAAATAGCAGAAGCACTGTTGGTGTATTCATTGCATTACTCTTAAACAACAAAAGATAGCAGTTCTTTAGGGATGATAGAGATCAATGTTCCCATTTAAGTTTCAGAAGTAATAAAAGCGGCAATGTGCATGAATGATAAAATGTGCTTATGCATTATACATAATGCCTGTCATGTGAATGGATTATGTAAATACAGACAGTTATGTCTTATAGGAGGGCAAACAGGTGCAACAAAAAAATAGGTACGTGTTAAAATATCGGATCTGTTCAGACCTTGCCGTGTAAATGAAGCCTAATATACCTGCCGCTGTCTATAATGTGGCTAACAACAATATTATTAAACAGAATAAAGAAAACAACTCAATCCTTTAATACTTTGTTTGTTTCTATTAATGTTCTTTATTATTATGATCATTTACCTGAATAATAAAACAAACAAGAAGCAACGTTAACTTTCGTTGAGAAACACATGAAGGCAACATGACATTGCTTTAATATAAAGTAAAGATGTGCACTACAAAACATTTCAAACACTTGACTGAAATGTTTCTCGTGATCTTAAAAATCTTTTGATCTGAAGGTTTATTCTTAAATGTTTGGAATTAGTTTTGTAGATAAAAATATAATTGTGCCACCATATTAATTTATTTCATTATAAAGTTTTTGAAATTGTTGACTTGGACCAAATAATAAAGAAAAGCAGCCAATAAGTGCCCAACATAGATGGGAACTCCTTCAATACTGTTTAAAAGCATCTCAGGGTGATTCCTCAAGAAGTTGCTGGAGAAAATGTCTGTAATTCTAGACAAAGAGTGACTACTTTAAAAATGATCAAATATAACACAGTTGTGATTTATTTTGGATTTTGTTTCATCACAACATTATTCCCATAGTTCCATTTCTGTTATTCCATAGTTTGATGACTTTACTATTATTCTAAATTGTCAAAAAAATAAATAATAATAAATAAATAAATAAAGAACTACGTTTTACAAAACTTTCGACCGGTAGTGTACATTAATAGCAATATTTGTATTGGTAACAACAATATAAACATTTAGATATTAAATATAATAGTTTAGATAACTAAAATGCATTACATTATTGAAATTGTTAATGGTATGACACGTCTTCTAGAGTCTGATCCCAGGAACACATTTTCTGCCATTCCAGCTCCGGCAGGTGTTCACACGTAACACATGGACATTTATTATTTTTAATTCTTGGACTCAAGTCCAGTGTGAATGCAGTTTTAAGGCCTTTGCACGCCAGAGGCGACACAATAATACAAAATGAATCGCCCATGAAAGGCCTTATTTCTTAATGACAAATTAAAAGCGAGGCAAATGTTTGCTGTTACACATTCACTGGTCTACCCTTCACCCATCACCGATGAGAAGAACTTGACCAGTTCAATAGTAAACCATGAAATCTCAAAGTGAAAGACAAGTGAGTTCTAGTGAACCGATCAATAAATGAAAACACTCTACAAGCGGCAGCAGTGACGATGAGTGTGGTGATGAGAAAGAAAACATTCAGGACTATTTCAGTTCACCTCAAAGTTCATCTGCTGAAGTTTAAGGACAGAATGTATCCAGTCTCAGGGGTGATTACAAAGAATGTAGTGTAGAAAATTGGAACAGTACTGATTATATCTTATTGACATATATACCTTTATAAATATTAGTGATGCACCGAAATGAAAATTCTGGGCCAAAACTGAAAATGTTTAAAGTTTTTTTTTATTTTTTATAATTGTATTCATATTATACTTTATTAATTTCATGAATTTAATTAATCTGAATTTAAAAACTACAAACCAATAAAATGATCACACTTTTATTGAAAGTAACGCACCAAAATTGGACAGAAAATATATTAAAACTATATTAAATATATTATTCTTTATTCAGTTCTTTAACATTCAAATTTAACAGATTTTCTTTTTTACCAATTATCCAATAAATGTAACGTTGTAGAAAACTATAATGATATGCAAAACAGCTCTAGGCTAGCATCTTGCAAATTCAACAAGTTGAAATCTGCTTCAGTCATTTTACTGAAAACAACAGGCAGAACACAGAACGGCAGAGGGCCTCGACTCGGTTATTATTACTTTAATAATTATTACTTGACATATTTTGACTTTAATATAAAATGATTGTGCAAAACATCAGTAATAGAACTAAAAGCAACCTCAAACTGTAAACGACAGATGTAGCCTCAAGTGAAGAACAAAGTTTTGCAGGGCTAAACAAATTTTAATGTAAGTGCTACACACAGCAAACTGGTTTTTATTGAATTAAAAGTGTCATGTTTCTCTACAAGAACAAAAGTTGCTCAGCTTTCTGGCAGGAGAGACATTTCCTCTTCTCATCAAGAACATGAGATGCTGCACTGAATGCTCTCTCTCTCTCTCTCTCTCTCTCTCTCTCTCTGTGTGCTGGTGCTTGGGGCAGATAAATACATGCGTGCAGTCCGCGATCTTTGTTCTTTTACCAGTAGTCAAGAGGATTGTCGCGGTTGTGAGTGAAAGCTGAGCAATGATGGGTGGGGAGGCATATATTTTTTGCAAAAATTTTCTGTGGCTGAAATTTCGGTACATCCCTAATAAATATATTATACATTTGCTCAAAACCCTGCATGTTAAAAATGAAACACGATGCCATCTAAACACTCAAAGTCTGTATAATCCACACAATAAAACCCCAAACTCAACCAACATCACCACATTACTGGTAAACAAAGGCACTTTGATGCAAAGACATCTATTCAGAGTGAATTATTAGAATTATTATTTGGCAAAGAAAAACGAATCGGTTACCTTACGTAACCTCGGTTCTCTCTAGAAGAGGGAACGAGTATTGCGTAAGCTAGCTTACGCAACGCTACGGGAAAGATTCATCTTTTCTGAGATATTGAAGCCAAAAAATTATCCTTAATTTTGTATCCATTGTCAACGCAGTGCAGCAACTGCATACCTTGAGCGGGCTAGCTAGCGAGCTCATAGGTTGCTCTGCGGCAACTGCTGCAGCTTATAGACGAACTTGAGTGAACTTGCGTCCAAAGACAGGCGCCCGCGCCGTCACTGCATCAAAGCCCGCCAAAATGGGCATGGCTAGAGTGCATATAAGCGTAAGTTCGTAGGCATTGAATGAAGCGAAAATCGCTCGTGGCGCGAGCACGGCCGGCTACGCAATACTCATTCCCTCTTCTAGAGAGAACCGAGGTTACGTAAGGTAACCGATTTGTTCTCTTACGAGAGGTTCTCTCGTATTGCGTAAGCTAGCTTACGCTACGGGAACCCATTGTCAATGCCGTGCGCGCCAAGCATCCACTGCATGAGCCCCGGGGGTGAGGGGACCCGGGGGAGCCCTTGTGAGTGGGGAAATAATATTTGGCCGACAAGAGTGCGGGCCAGTGTGTGTGTAATACATAAGCACATAGTGGGAAGGGAACGACAGAGCGGCGGTGCCGGTCTGTTTGGAATGTGTCCCATCAGTGCAGCTCACCAGGGGAGCTGTAGTGTATTAAACCGCTAGTAATTTCGCCTGCAGGGCGGGCACTTCCAGATTGTAAAATCTGACAAAGGTGGAGGGAAGCCCAGCCCGCTGCCACACATATGTCCTGAATGGAAATCCCGCTGGACCATGCCCACGAAGAGGCCATGCCTCTAGTGGAGTGAGCCCTAATGCCTAACGGGCATGGTAGGTCCTTTGACGCGTACACGGCAGCAATAGCGTCCACTATCCATCTAGACAGTGTCTGTTTCGAGGCGGCGAAACCCTTGGTGCGCCCTCTGAACGAAACGAAAAGTTGCTCAGAGCGTCTGAAAGAGGCGGAGCGCGCAGTATACAATCTCAGTGCTCTGACTGGGCAAAGGAGATTGGCGTCGCGTTCGCTATCGGATGCTGGCAGCGCCGATAGGGAAATGATTTGTGCTCTGAAAGGAGTACCGATCACCTTGGGGACATAGCCGTGTTTAGGCTTTAAAATGACCTTCGAGTCACTTGGTCCAAACTCAAGACACGCAGCGCTGACAGATAGCGCGTGAAGGTCTCCCACACGTTTAACTGATGACAGGGCAGTCAGAAAAACGGTTTTGAGTGAAAGGTATTTCAAATCCACGGATTGAAGCGGTTCGAAAGGGGGGGCTTTCATAGCTTCGAGAACTACGGAAAGATCCCAGATAGGAACCGATGGGGGGCGCGGGAGGTTCATCCTTCTAGCTCCCCTGAGGAAGCGGATGACCAGCTCGTTTTTTTCCCAGTGACTGGCCGTGCAGGGGTTCAGCGAACGCCGCGATGGCCGCCACGTACACTTTGAGCGTGGATAGCGATCTGCCCTTATCCAGCAGCTCTTGTAAAAACACGAGCAGCGACGACACCCCACATGTCCGTGGGTCCAGGTCTCTGTCAGTGCACCATTTTGAAAACACAGACCATTTGGACGCATAGAGTCTTCTCGTGGAAAGGGCTCTAGCGTGTATGATAGTGTTTATTACCCCTTCTGGCAAAGCGACGGGTAGTCGTTGATCACCCACGCATGCAGCGCCCAGCGCTCTGGGTGGGGATGCCAGATCGTGCCGCGAGCTTGAGAGAGGAGATCTGCTCTCACTGGAATGGGCCACGGGGCTGTCAGTGACAGCCGCGTAAGCTCCGGGAACCATGTCTGATTCTCCCAGCGCGGGGCTATGAGGAGCACCGAGTGACGCGTTTCCCTGATCCTCTGCATTACCTGTGGCAATAGCGAGACGGGAGGGAAGGCGTAAAGCGGGCGGTTGGGCCAGTCCTAGGCCAGTCCTGGGCCAGCGCGTCCTCGCTTTTCGAGAAAAATACTGGGCAGTGAGAGTTCTCTTCTGACGCAAAGAGGTCTATCTCTGCTCTGCCGAATATACTCCATAACTTCTGGACTGTTTGAGCGTGCAGGGACCATTCCCCTGGGGAAATATTGTCTCTGGACAGTCTGTCTGGGCCGTCGATCAGGTGGCCTGGCACGTGCGTCGCCCTCAGCGAGCGCAGGTGGCACTGGGACCAACTCAGTATGCGTTTTGTCAGATGGAAGAGGTTCCTGGATCTGACACCGCCCTGACGGTTTAGATAGGATACCACAGATCTGTTGTCCGAACGGACCAGTACGTGGTGACCCTGAATGACCGGGAGGAAGCGCACGCATCATTTCCAGACAATTTCTGTGAAGGAGCTTTTGATACCATTCGGCCACTGCCCACGGCTGCAGAGCTGAGATACAGGTCTGAGTCACTCTGATCGGCTGGCGGCCCGTGGCCCAAGCCCGGCGAGACGCGCGGGTGTTTAGCCAATGCTGAAGCGGGCGCATGCACAGTAAGCCCAGCTGAAGTACTGCTGCGGCTGAAGCCATGTAACCTAGCATTCTCTGAAATTTTTTCAGAGGCGTGAGGCTGTTCATCTGAAAGGACGCGGCTAGTCGCTGAACACGGCGCGCGCGCTGTGTAGATAAGCGAGCCGTCATCGCCATGGAGTCTAGTTCTATTCCAAGGAAGGAAACTGCCTGACTGGGCTGTAGTGAGCTCTTGGTCCAATTGACTGCAAGGCCCAAAAACGAAAGGCGGCGCGGCGGCTTCAGTTTTGAGTGCTTCGAGTCGAGCCCGCAGGGTCGACATCGGAAGCTCCTCGCAGAGGTCGCATCCGCCGTCAGCGAGGGCGAGCTCTGCATGTTCCAGTCCCAGGCAGAGAGCGCAGATGAGGTGGCGGTCTCCGGCGCTGAGAGGGGGGCGCGGCATGAGGCGCAGGTGGTGCGAGGCGTCTTAAAAAAGACGCTCGTTGCTCTTTTTGTGAAGTTCGCTGAGGAACTTGCTTGCTCTAAAAAGGATATGTCGCCGGATGGCGTAGCTCGCAGGATAGCTGAAGGTGGAGAAGACGGCCGGCTTCTTCGAGCGCTGTCCAAGCTTGCTAGATGCCCCTCGAACGGCGACGCAGCTTCTGCAGTTCAGAGATGCGAAGAGCTTCGCTGAATAGATGAAAATCAGGGTTCCAGCCTACGAACTTACGCTCATATGCACTCTAGCCACGCCCATTTTGGTGGGCTTTGATGCAGTGACGGCGCGGGCGCCTGTCATTGGACGCAAGTTCACTCAAGTTCGCTAGCTAGCCAGCTCAAGGTATGCAGTTGCTGCACTGCGTTGACAATGGATACAAAATTAAGGATAATTTTTTGGCTTCAATATCTCAGAAAAGATGAATCTTTCCCGTAGCGTAGCGTAAGCTAGCTTACGCAATACGAGAGAACCTCTCGTAAGAGAACTTTTAAGATTCGTAAGTTGTTTATTTAAAAAAAGTGGTACAAAGGGAAAGATGTCGGTGATCAAAACTGTTTTCTGTGCTTTAGCGCCAGCAGTTGCACTGGTGCTGGTAACTGCAACGGCTTCTGACACGTGATCTAAAGCTCATATTCTATTGGTCAGGGCATGTAATCAACAAACGAAGAAAAAAAAAACCTGACCCATTCACCATAAAAAAAAGAATGTGCTTTGTCGGTGCGCGAATGTTCCAGGTGTGAATCGGGTTCTTAGGAATCTATTGTTTCTTTTCCAAAATGTTTAAATCACGCCAACAAATTGTGGTGAAAAGGTGCGTTTGGTGTGCTGGAGTTCACAGATGGGGGTAGATTTTTCACCTCTGCTTTACCCCTGTGTAAGGCCAACACCTCTAAAACCTGCCCATTGAATGTCTTTATATAGTTAGACTTGATGACTGCAATGCTGAAGCTTTAACCAAGTCTACTGGTCTTCTCTGCAAGTTTCCAGCAGCACACATTCTTGATATCATACAGCTTCAGAAAATATTTAGTAATAAAGCACACAAGGCATATAGACTACTTTTATAATATTTATGGTGCTTTATTTTGTAATATTTACACTGTAGGATCACATAGTCCTGTAAAATGGCATCATATTTCTTTGAAACCGTGTTTGGAATAATGATTTCAAATCGAAACCGTTTATGGTGCAGCAAGACCAACTTTGACATGTGTGTGACATCAAACCTAACATCTTGATGCACCATATTTGAATTGAATTTGAGAGCCCACTGTTCCTCACACTAAGCTATCATATGACTTCAGAAGCACACGGGTCGTATGGACTACTATTTCATAACAGATATTCATCCTCAGTCCCAGTCCCATCCATATTCATTGTTTGGAGAAGAATGTACAGATTTTCAACATTTCACATTGTGTTCCAGGAAGGAAAGACAAATCATCGGGTATTGAGTGTAATCTGAGTTACTGTAATCAATTACTTTTAAGTACATTACTTGGTTTACACATTACTAAAATCATATGTAAAACAGTTGACGGGTGTGACAATAAATGAAATATAGACATTCATTTGAATTTGTTGGGTTGAAAAAGTGTTTTAGAAAGCAAGTATTTAGTAATGTGTTTCCTTTATGACGAAGTAGTCTGATTACAATTAAAGATGAGTAATTCTTCATTTGTAGTGGATTGATTTTTGAGTTACTAACCCAACATTAGTTTTGTAAATGCCTTCAGAATTCTCGTGATTTATATATGTATTTTTCAGCACTACCATTTAGAAAGTATTTGCACTCACAACTGAACACATATGACACACTTACCGCTCTCCATTCCTCTTCCTCTCTGGAGTCGTGGCCTCCTCCAGACGGAGGCGTGTGACCTGACCACATACGCTCTGCAACATGGGCAACAGCCCTGGGCTGATCGGGTCTGTGTTAGAGCTCAGCAGAGACGACATGACACCTGGGATCTGGTCGTGTTCACTGCTGGACAGATTCGGCTGATGTTGACCTGACTCCATCCCTACAGATCTGGAAGCTCCACCTCCTCTTGACAGACAGCTTAAAGCTCCTCCTCCCATGAGCAAAGGAATGAATCCACCCAGCATGTCTGATTTATTCTGAACACAATACACAAAGAGAGGGACTGTTCAATTGTGATGAAGAACTACCCAATGCACAGCCTCAAAGAAACTGTTGTCCAATATTAAAAGGTTTGGAATGAAACAAAAGGAAAAAGGAAATAAGTAAGTGAAGTACCTACAAGGGGTGTGTGATACAAGCAAAAAGCCATGACAATGATATATTATAGACTGTAACAATATATATCAGAATATAGACATTTTTAAGAAAAGGTTATTCAGAAGTGTTGGACCTGTTGAAATTTGAAACAGTTATTTGAGACACTGGGAGGAGGTAGATCAAATTTCTGGGAACAATATTAAAAGTGGACCCCTGCAAATCAGTGACAGATATTAACTTTTACATTAATGTCAATTTTTGCCCCTGAATTTGATTTTTTTTACCATTATGTTAAAATAAACCATTTAAAACAAGCGGTATGTCATCTGTTTATGTCAGTTTAATAGTGCTGTCAGTCAATTTTTAATCGCGATTAATCGCATAATTTTGAAAGTGCTGTAATGTGACTCTAAATATACTAATTTTCCGGTCGAAATGCATTTATTTCCATCCGAGGAGAGAAAACAAAACGATATGTAATAGCACTATAATGCTTTATTAACATTTCCAGACAAACTTTTCAAAATATAAAGAAATGCACTAAAATATCACCAATTCAAGTAACATTAAATGTTTCCCCAAGTCAAAGTGGGAGTTTGACTAATTGAAAGAACTAGTCTTATTGCAATGTCAAAACGTATTCATTCCAATGGCCTTTAAATCCCTTAAACTCTCATCCTCCACAATATTAATCTGCCGGTAGACTGTAGCCATCTGCTTTGTTAAAGCAATTGTGAAGTCACATTCATGATTGGGGTCAGAGCGTCAACGCCAACGTTAACGCTTGCAAACAAACTTGATGTGCTACTGTGGTAATTCAAATGTGCCTTACATTGGCTGAAAATACTTGATTTCTGTCTGTTTTGTCCATTAGATAACATTAAGAACTCCTTTCTCCATCATTTGATGTTTGTGGTGAACTATAAGAATTAAATCAATTAAAACGCACCTCATTTTGTATTTCGGTGGCATTTTGGGTGGCATTTGTGACCCTGCTGCAATACTCAGGGAAAATGACTTGGTATAAAAAATGGCATTAACTCTGCATCTTTTAATAAAAGTAAATGGCAGCATGCAATGAGAAGATCAACAACCTCGAGGTAAATGAGAAATGATCACACATGTTGAAAAGAAGTTACTTTGGCAACAGAAAAGACAAGAAAAAACAACACACAGCTAAAGCTGTTCTGCAAGCAGTGGGCAAAAATGTCTGGTGATGTCCGACACTAAGAGACTACTGCAAGAAACGCCTACAAGAAATCATACGAGTGGTGCTTTCCTGCGCAATACTCGCTGCCATGATGCTAGGGTGTTATGTGTGCTTGACAGTGCATTGCTATGTGCTTACTACAGTATTCTATGTGTAGTGTTTTGAATATATAACATCACCAATGTTGCAAAGATCAGAGTAGTCATGATGATAAAGAAGTCTACTTCAATAAAAGACAGGTTCACGACCTTCTGCTGGCACTGCACCAGCTCCATGAGGTTCTGAGCTCCTGGTGAGAGGGTGGTGCCCATCTCCTCCATCATAGCCTGCACACGCTGAAGGTCAATGCCTGGATCCACGCTCGCACTTTCCTGCCTGTCCTTGAGCGTCTCCAGTCCCACACTTAGGCAGACGATAGCCACAGAGGAGCGTCCACCCAGAGACAGCAGCTGTACAGAGACACAACACAGTTGTGTAGTCAGTCTGAATGTTTCTAATGAGACATTCAATGACAAGCTCTCCATACCTTCATCTCACAGGATGCAGCAGGACTTTCCAACACCACACAATTCCTGTAGAAAGAGCTCTTGTCCTCAAAACTAACAGAAAACAGCAGCAGTCAGTCATGATGATTCCAGTCTACACATGGTAATGTTTATACCTATAAACTGTTCTTAAAATACCCGTCACTGTGTGATCTTTGAACTTGCTCCCCACGGCAGGTGCCCCAGTATTCTCCAGACAGCGAGTACACTTCAATAGTGCGTGCTTCACTGAGCACCTGAAGACTGCTGATCACAGCTGGAGAGTTTGGTGTACACATCAGCGTGATGACACATGGACAGTCCTCCTCTGCTCGATCCAAACACACTGCTTCACACCTGTAGAGATACACCTGCATCCACTCGTTTAAAGTCAACTGAGACCTCATGATCACACTGAACACGCTGAAGTTGGGCTTGGAGTGTAAAGGCTTTTTAAACGTATAAACTAACATCAGTATTGATGTTTAAATAACACTTCAGTGAGCAGCTCCGATCAGGTGAAAGTGACACTCACCTGTCATGTTGAAAGCTGCAGGCGTCATCAGTGGGTTTGTTGTTTTGTGTTGTAATGATGACGTCAGACAGCTGCTTCTGTGACGAGATCGACCATGAGCTGTACACGGAGATCAGACCGTCTTTACAGCTGTTCATCCTGGACAAATTATCTTTACTGCCAGAAGAACTGCCGCGATATGAGCTGGATCAAATAACACAATAAAGATGAATGTTTCACGTTTGACGTGTGAAGGGTTCTAAACATATTTTAGCGTGTCGATTCAAAACAGAAATGCGCTATTCGGCGTTATCTGATCAATTAATAGAATAAAAGTACAGTTTTTCGTTTCGATCTAACCGTACTGATTAATATACGTGTATATACAGTACAGTATATGAGTCCAGTGCTGCAGCAGACATCCATTCACGTCATATGTCGGAGTAAATTAACAACTGTTTACCGCCACCTCCTGTACTGGAGTGTGAACAGACGTCAGAGCTTCTTCTTCTTCTTCTTCTTCTTCTTGGGTTTTAACTGCGGGTGCCATCCAACGTAAATGGTGCATTACCGCTACTGTCTGTTTTGCTAATTTAGCCACATCCTCATTTCCCGTTTATTCCCACATGAACTTGAGAAAACCCATCATTAATCATTATAGAAAGCATTAATGGACTTATTGCACTTCCTTGTGGAGTCCCTTTTTGTATTTCATGTCTATTTGATATTTCATTTCCTGCCCTTACCTGAATTATTTCCCATAAAATAATTTATTCACTTGAAAATTCTTCCTCCTATATTCATAATTTTTAGTTTTATCAGAAGACCCTCTTTCCACATCATGTCATGTGCTTTTTCAAAATCAACAAACACCGTTATAACTGATTCTTTATTTATCTGTGCTTTTCTCATTTCATTTTCCAGACACACAATAGGATCCATTGTTCCTCTTCCTTTTCTAAATCCACTCTGGTATTTTGTTATTAGTCCTCTCTTTTCCAACGAATATGTTAACCTTTCTTGACCATCCTTTCCATAATTCTACATATATTCCATGTAAGGTCTATCGGCCTATAATTAGTGGGCTTAGATGGATCCTTCCCAGGCTTCCTAATAGCAATTATTATAGCTTCTTTCCATGCTTTTCGAAGCCTACCTTCCTTCCATACTCTGTTATATAATGTCAACAGTTTCCTCATTGCCCCTTCCTTAAGATGTCTCAGCATTAAGTATAATTCACACATCCTGTAACCTGCAGCACTCTATGGAGTTCAGTACTTTCCTGTTCGGATTTAGCACATAGTAACAACACTTTTTCAACCTTAATTATTTGTAATTAACATTTTGTATTGATTCTTACAATGAATGAAGAAAAGAAAAACATATATACATAAAATCAACATTTAAACCCCACAACCACTCCTCCCAATCCTCAACCCTGACCCCCAACAAACATCCCTGTGGTCACACATGAGTATATACACATACAAAAAGGAAACAAACACAAACACACACACACACACACAAAAAAAATATATATATATATATATATATATATATAATAATCATACACATTTAAAACTACACTACTTTCTCCAACACCCCACCCCGAGAGCCCTCCAAATCTCCAAATAGTTGCCCCATTTCCTAACAACAAATCCAAGGTACCCCATCTTCTAAATGACACCTCCTCAAAAGCCACCACCCTCCCCATCTCCGTGCACCACTCCCGAATTGGGGACGCACCAGCTGACCTCCAACCCCAAAATAATCTGCCTGGCGATCATAACACTGGTCAGAACCCAACTGTCTATGTGTCTATTCCCCACATCAATGACCATGCCATCACCCAAAACACAGAATCTGGTGCAAAACGAAACCCGAGTACCCAACATATCACACACAAAGCTGTGAACCCTGGATTTCAACACACCACCAAAAAACATGGGCCGTGTCTCCATCCTCCAATTGGCATAGCCAGCAGGTGGATGTGTATATAATAGCTTATACATTCTAGAGGGGTCCAATAGAATCTATGTAAAATCTTAAATTGTATAAGGCACACTCTTGCATCTCTAGATGTAGACTTGACGTTTTTTAGAATCCTAGCCCACACTCCCTCCTCCAATACCAAATTTACATTAAAATTAATATTTCTTCCATAATCTCTTAAGAGAAGTTGAAGCTCTGTCCCCCGAACTCTGAATTAGCAGGGAGTAATTGATGCATCATGAACTTTTCCAAAAGCAGTAATCACCACTCACAGAGTATCTGCCGCTTTAGGGGTGTGTATGCTACTCCCAAAAATAGTAAAGGGCAGGTGGTGCAGCTGTAAATGCCTAAAGAACTGAGATCTGGGAGTCCCAAAATGTTGAACCAAATTTTCAAAGGAACTCAACACTCCACTCTCATATAGGTACCAAGTGTAGTAACCCCCTCACAATCCACTCCGATCAGCAGGAAGGGGACTTATTAATACATAATTATGGGTTCAGCCATATGCTTGAGGGAACATTTAAATAAATGTCCAAATTAAATACTCTGGCCACTCTTGTCCAAATCATGTGCAAATGTGAGATAACGGGGCGTAACTTAAATTCTCCGATTAGTTTCATAGAAAGGTTTTGAATTGGTGAAATAGGGGCAAGAACTTCCTGTTCAACACAAAACCAGGGAGGGGCTCTCTCAGGTAGAAGTGACCAATGAGACAAATGTCTGAGACTGAATGACTAATAATAAAACTAAATCTTGTGTAGGCCTAGCCCACCTTTGTCAATCGGTATATGAAATTTACTGAAATGTAGCCTGGGACATTTACCATTCCAAATGAAGGACGTCGCTATGCTATCAATTGAAATAAGAGAGGGGGACATCTATAGGGAGAGACGGTAGCAGTTGAATTTTGGAAAACAGTTAGTTTTAATAATATTAACCTTCCTAATAATAGATAAATGTAATGAAGCCCACCTGCCCACATCACTCGAAAACCTTTTTATTAAGGGCTCAAAATTAACTCAAAAATGAACTAAATCAGACAAATTTGCTGGGAATAAAATGCCCAAATACTTAATGCCCTTTTTTGGCCACTAGAAGGCGCCCGGCAACCCTCCTGTGTGCCCCTGTCTAGAGTAAAATAATCTGAAATGTATCCATTTGTATGGATCACCACTGTCTATAAAGTAACTTAATGCATCCAATAAAAGTATTCCTGAACCCATATATCTAAAAAAAATCTTTAAAAGATAATCCCATTCTACCATATCAAACGCCTTTTCGGCATCAAGTGAGATGACAGCGACCGGACTCTGATCATTCGCCACTGACCACATGATATTGATGAAACGCCTAATGTTATCAGAAGAGTTGCGGTCCCGAATAAACCCCACCTGATCTATAAGAGATGTCATAACTTTACTTAATCAGTTAGCCAGAATTTTTGACAATATTTTAACGTCTAGTTGTGTTGGAGCCATGTAATTTGTGTGATGTCCGTTTAAATTCTAAATGTCATGTGAGTATGGGATAATGTGTGTATCGTTGATTAGCCAGGTTTAAAACACCTGTAGTTTTATGTGTAGTAAGGAGAAAGGGGGGTGAGCTAGGTGCACATATTTTTGTTGAACTTACAAATGGTTCAAAGTATCAAAAATGTATTTTAATAACACTAATCATCTGAACTTATGTTTTTAAATGCAATGATCCTTACATGTTGGATGATCATTAAATAAAGTGTTAAAGCAAGCATTTTGGACTATCTTGTTGACGAACCACAGAAGTTAACTCCTTGTTTAACCCCTCAGCGGCAAATTGTTTGTTTTTATTGAAATCGCTGGAATATTAGTCAACAAATTAATGCAAGAAGTTCGAATGTACTTTGGATTACGCCAAGAGCTCCGTCGGCATACTGGATAATCATATCAAACGCTCTGCTGATGGAATATGGACTTGTTTAACTGGAAATTGATTATTTCACGATTGGGATTCTCACATGGAGGATAGTTTGGACCTGTTCGTTGAAGCTGAAGCGGAAGACCATTGGGTTGTGATTTTGTGCTTTAATCTGTTTGGAAAGAGTTTGCAGGTATACGCTGTTTGTTTATGGACGCATTGCTGAATCAAACGTCATGATTCAGTTATTCCATCATGACCTGAGGATGAGCAAACTAAACAGATGGAGTGGTCCTCAAGCATATACAAATACACCCATGCTTTTATAATACAAACATTACTGATGAGGATCAACCAGTGCCCATTTCAGAGCGAGGGAGGAATTGTAAACATACTTAAAGAGCTCTGAACAACTCAAGAATGCAGAATTTGTCTCATTCCATTACATAACATCCAAGATGACATAAATCCAAGTCACAGCATCTCAAACATTAATCGCAAAAGATCCAGAAAACACAAGAAAATACGTGTGCTACAAGAACTTCAACAAGCTCTTCTGCACGTATTAAGGCAGATGCCAATACAGCAGCTCTGATGGTACTTCAAAAATGATTGGAGGTGAAGCATGCAATAGAAGAACAACGCTTAAGGAAAAAGAAAGATGGAAATCGCTGCATGAATGGCCAAAGTGAAGGTGCTTAAGTGCTCAAATGTGTCTTGTGGTAAAAGTGATGTAACTCATCGGTCCGATGAAATGAATTCTTATTTGGACAAAGGACAAGGTATAACACTCAATGCTGAGGCAAAATCATTTATTCCTTTGAGAGCTGGGACTCAAAAATGAATTGACCAATCTAAGGATTATGCTGACTTGGGTGCAAAGCCAAAAAGGAACGTTTCCCCGACTCTTTATCCTCAGACTATTCCAAGATCATATCAGCCCACCCAGAGTGTTTCTGTAAACACCAATGCTCCATATGAATGTAGTGCTAATGCTGGTTCAGGTAACACTGATCAAGTTCTCCATACTATGGATAAACAAAATGAAATTATTTCATTATTGATTCAACAACAATGTCTGTCCTCTTTGCATAAAAGAAGTGTTTGATGGTAACCCCCTGCAGTATCATGCCTTCATGAAATCCTTTGAAAATGTTGTTGAGTGTAAAACTGAAAGCTCTAGTGATCATCTATACTTCCTTGAACAGTACACCAGGGGCAGGGTTGGGAGGGTTCATTTTAAAATGTATTCCACTACAGATCACAGAATACATGCTGTAAAATGTCATTTGTAATGTATTCTGTTCGATTACTCAAGGTCAGTAATGTATTCTAAATACTTTGGATTACTTCTTCAGCACTTCTAGATTATTTCTCTTGTTTTGACTATAAAATCTCTGTCAGTACAGTAAGACAAAATACACACGTTAAAAATACATTCTCTGAAAAACCCAAATATCTTACGCAGTGCTGTTTCTAAAACAAGATCAATCAAACTGATCTTGTTTTAAGGATTTTTAGATATTTTTACAGGAAAACAATACAAAAATGATCAAGAGTATGATTTTTGCCCTAACATCAAAGGTATTTCTAGAAAAAAAGGAAATTATAATCTAACGTGAATTTTCTTGATAAATAAATCTGATGGTGTCTTGTAACATGTGCATGTAAATGGCTAGAAAAAGCATTTTATCTTAGCGTAAAGCTGACAATATACATAAGGTTTATTTCTATTTCTTCTGCTCCAAACTTACTTCAAACGTACTTCTCTGTCTGCTCGTATGAATGTAACACATCATAAGAAAGTGTTTCACCGCTGTTCAAATGCACTTTAGATCGCATCATTTCTATGTATAAATGTTTCCCATCTAAAGGACTAAATATTAAATGAAACAAATGACGATAAAATGCAAAGTAATCTCTTCAGTAATCAAAATACTTTTGGAATGTAACTTTATTCAAAATACCAATGATTTAAATTGTAACCGTAGTGGAATAAAGTTAGTTATATTTTGTATTTTAAATACATATTCCCGTTACATGTATTCTGTTACTCCCCAACCCTGACCAGGATCCAAGGGAGATTGTAAGAAGTTGCCAGCATAGGCCTGCTGACAGAGGATATCTAAAGGCTAAAGTTTTATTATAGGAACATTTTGGTGATCAGGACACAATTGCATCTGCATACATTGAAAAGGCTCTTTCATGGACAAATATAAAAAATTAAGATGCCAAAGCTTTACAAGATTGCAGTTTGATCCTGAGAAGTTGTTGCAATTCCATGGAAAATATTCAGTATTTGTAGGGAAAAATGGAGAACAGAAGTCTGTGAGTTACATGAAACTGTCAATCAAAGAGCTACTTTCAGTGATACTTTCAGAAATATGCATTTAAAATACAAAATATAAGTAACTGTATGAATTTCATTGAAAGGCTAGTAAGAATAATGACTGATCCAGTGTTCGGAAGCATTCAAGATGCTCCATTGACAGCAGCAAGGAAGATGCTGAACCAAAATAAATCTCATATTAAACCTAAAAGAAGCAGTTTTGAGACTACGTCACGGCAAAGGAAAATAAATTGTTTCACCCAGTAACAAGGGTTGATTGTTTCGTAGATGTCAACACACTTTGGAGTTGTGTTCTCTATTGGAAAAGAGGACTCATGGTGAAAAGATTGCATTCTGAAAAGAGAATGGCATTTGTTTTGGTTGTATGTGTACAGGGCACATCAGTAAACATTGTAGAAATCACCTTTCATGTAAATTATGTAGTCTTATGTGGAAGCACCCTACTAAACTTACTATTTACTCAAGAGAAAAAAGGTCAGATTCAAAACAAACAAGGAAAGAGTCAAACACAGCAGTGGGCAGTGTTTTGGCATCTGTTGAGTCCAGTGGATTTATCAGGGCTGGTGAACATGAATGTACACTTTCTATAGTTCCTGTGCAAGTGAAATCTAAAAAAGGAAACAAGACTGTGATCCCTTATGCCTTTTTGGATCAAGGCAGCATAGCTGTATATTGTACATTCGAATTAATGAACAGACTTGGCCTAACAAGATTCAAAACTAATATAAGGTCAAAACTACACATGTTGTTTCAGGATTGGAGGTGGCAGGTTTAAATGAGGAATATTTTTGTGAATTAACGGATGCCAACACACAAGATACTATGTCTGTGCATGGTGGAAACATCCCATGACAGAAGGATCTGCAGGGATGGCCACATTTGAAATATGTGAATTTACCCAAGATTGACTCTTACATAGAGCTGCTCATAGGAACAAATGTTCCAAAGGTCTTGGAGCCAGTTCAAGTGATTTGCAGTGTCAATGATGGACCCTGTGGAATTAAAACAAGGCTGGGTTGGACAGTAAATGGTCCACTAAGAGGAGATAGAGGCTACCAATCTGCTTCTGAACATCCTGAAGTCACAATTAATAGGATTTCGGTTCTAGATTTCAGATGAGCTTTGACAACAACAATTTAAACTGATTTTCCAGAATGCAGCAAAGACAAACAAGTTGGTTTTTCCAGAGAGGACCACACATTTATTGAGATGGTAATCAACTCATTTAAGCTTGTAGATGGGCATTATTCTATTGGCTTACCTTTGAGAAAGAAAGACATTCATATGCCAAATAATTGCTGAACAGCGTGCTCTGAACCTAAAGAAAAGGTTGAAAAAATATGTTTAATTTCATTTTGAATATTCTGATTTCATGAAAGACCTTATTTCCAAGGCATAGGCAGTGAGTTTGCCAGCTGAGGATCTGGGACGCAGCGATGGTAAAGTCTGGTATGTATCTCATCATGGAGTTTACATCCTCTGAAAGGGACACTCTGGGTTGTATTTGATTGTGGAGCCACATTTCAAGGGACTTCTTCAAATGCTTTGGAGCTACTTCTTCACCGAGTTGTGCAAACTTTTCCCTCAGAAGGTGTGCAGAAGATAATAACAATGATTTCAGCAAAGAAACAATGAATGCAATCTTGCATTTCTTTTATGTGGACAACAGTCTTGTGTCAGTTAATTTGGAGGATGAAGCAATTTCTCTTAATAGTGACTTGATAGCTATTTGCGCAAAGGGAGGCTTCACACTGACAAAATGGACAAGTAACAGTCAAAATGTGCTGGCAAGAATCCCAGAGGAACACAGAGCAAATTTAGATTTAGGTCAAGGTCTACTTCCTTTAGCCAGAGTGTTGGGTGAACAATGGTGCGTTCAATCTGATGCCTTCAAATTTAAGATTGTGCTGCAGCAGAGACCTATGACCAAAAGGGGGATCATCGCTATGGTGAGTTATGTCTATGATCCCTTAGGAATTCTGGCTCCTGTTGTTTTATATGCTAAAAAGATCTTGCAATATTTGTGTAGGAAGAAACATGGCTGGGATGACATCATTCCTGCCTCAAAGGCTCAGAGTGGATCAGTTGGTTGGATGAACTATGTGAGTTGGAAAGCTTTAAGATTGACAGATGTTTCAAACCTAAAAGTTTTGGAGAGGTGACTACAACACTGATACACCACTTTTCTGACAGAAGTGAAGATGGTTATGGAGTAGTTTCTTACCAGTTTTTTCATGACGTTTACTCACAAGGGCATGTTGCCTTTGTTATGGGGAGGGCTAGAGTAACTCAATTGAAGTTAGTTTCAATTCCCAAAATGGAACTTACTACTGCAACATTGTCAATTTCTATGGATACATTGTGCAGAACAGAGCTGCACATGCAACTACAAGATTCCGTCTTTTGGACTGATATTACTTTGTACTCAAATATATCAGAAATGAAACCTCCAGGTACTGAACCGTTGTTGCCAACAGAGTTTCAGATATTCTTAAGGTGTCCACGGCTAAATAGGGCAGCTATGCCTGAAGAGTCTAAACATCCTGTTATACTGGCAAAGGACTTTCACATCTCAAGCATCATTCTTAGACACGTTCATCAAGAGGTGGGTCATGGGGGTCGAAACTATATGCTGTCAAGGTTGCGCAAAAAGTATTGGATACTTGGTGCTAGTGGAGCTATAAGAAAAATACTATCCAAGTGTGTGACCTGCCGACATTTGCTGTTGGCTATGCCAGTCGGAGGATGGAGACACAACCCATGTTTTTTGGTGGTGTGTTGAGATCCAGAAATTTTGTTTGAGGGTTTTATGTGTAACGTATTGGGCACTCTGGTTTCGTTTTGCCCTAGACTCTGTGTTTTGGGCGATGGGGCAGTCATCGATGTGGGGAATAAACACATAAAAAAATGGGTTCTGACCAGTGTAATGATCGGCAGGCAAATTATTTTAAGGGGACGGAGGTCCCCATTTCAGGAGTGGTGCACGGAGATGGGGAGGGTGATGGCTTTTGGAGGAAGTGTCATTTAGAAGACTGGGTAACTTAAATGTTTTTGTTGGGAATTAGGGCAACTATTTGAGTTTTTGGAGGGCTCTTGGGGAGGGACAGTGGAGAGAGAGAGGTACGAGTGTGATTATTATATATAGATCTCCAACCCTGCCCTGACCCTCAACAAACATTCCTGTGGTCACACATGAGTATATATACACACATAATAAATATATGTATGTATATATATATATATATATATATATATATATATATATATATATATATAATTTTGTTTTGTTTGTTTTTTATATATACTCATGTGTGACCACAGGAATGTTTGTTGAGGGTCAGGGTGGGATTAGGAGGGGGAGGGGTAATTGTGGGGTTTAAGTGTTGATTCTGTGTATATATGTTTTTCTTTTCTTTATTTACTCTAGGAATCAATAAAAATGTTTAATAAAAAACAAACAAAAATAAAAACAATATTATCCAAAAAGAAATGTTAAAAATCTTACTACGATGTTTCACCGTGTTATGTATACCTTGTCTTGTCTCACTGTTGCCCTTTTGTTTGTCATTTTTGTCACTTTTTGAGTTCCTTAGTTTTCACTTTTGTCACCCTTGTAGCTCCATAGTGCACTCATCATTGTTTTCACCTGTGTCTCGTTCAGTCTTCATTTTGTCCGTGTATTTAAACCCTGGTTCTTTGTTTAGTCACTGTCGATCGTTGTTTGTTTAATGTTGATATCGTGTATGGTTTCTTGTCATGCTTTTGCCCCTGTTTCCTGCCCTTCGTGTTTGTTCTTCTAGCTGTGTGTTCTGTTGTTTGATAGTTAGTTTTTCCCATCGTGGACTTTTCTTTGTGTTTACCTTTTTGTTACTTATAAAATTAAACTGCGTTTGGATCCTAACCACCCGTCTGCATTCTCCTGCTTCCACAAACGTTACAGAACAATCGACCAAACTATGGATCCAGCGGTTTTACGAGCTCGATGCCGTCTGCTCGGTTTAAAGCAGGAGGACCACCCAATCGAAGACCACATTCAGGACTTTCTCCGTCTGGCGAGCGTCTCAGCCTTTCCAGACCCAGCCTTGGTGGTCTTCTTTAGGGACAACTTGAATCCATCGCCGAAGGAGCGGCTGCCACAAGCGACGCGTGGCTGGACTCTCTGCGACTTCCTGGTGGCGACCCTACTGGTGTGCAACTCAGCGCTCACTGTGGGCGTTGCTGAGAAGGACCCTACCTCACCATCCACAGTGTAGTCTCTTCAGCCACCCCCGGTGCCCCCTGTAACACCAGCCCCACCTGTCAGCGAACCGACCCCCACGCCAGTCGCGCTCCCAGAACCCACACGGTCCACTTCATCTGCCCGGAGGAGGGAGAGAAGACGGGTTTCCGCCTCCCGGTACACGCCTGCCCCGGTCTGCGAGCCTGAGCCCACGCCTGTCACTGTGAGTGAGCCTGCGTCCTCGTCAACCACAGTCAATCAGCCAGCGCCTGTCGCCCCAGAGGTCAGTGAGCCAGTGCCTGTCGCCCCAGAGGTCAGTGAGCCGGTGCCTGTCGCCTCGACCGTCCCAGAGCCGGCGCCTGTAGCCTCGACCGTCCCAGAGCCGGCGCCTGTAGCCTCGACCGTCCCAGAGCCGGCGCCTGTAGCCTCGACCGTCCCAGAGCCGGCGCCTGTAGCCTCGACCGTCCAAGACCCTCTGCCTCCCGAGCCATCCAGGGCTCCGCCTCTCGAGCCTCCCAGGGCTCCGCCTCTCGAGCCTCCCAGGGCTCCGCCTCTCGAGCCTTCCAGGGCTCCGCCTCTCGAGCCTTCCAGGGCTCTGCCTCTCCAGCCTTCCAGGGCTCCTCCCCAGCCTCCCAGGGCTCCGCCTCTCGAGCCTTCCACGGCTCTGCCTCCCAGGGCTCCGCCTCCCAGGGCTCCGCCTCTCCAGCCTTCCACGGCTCTGCCTCCCAGGGCTCCGCCCCTCAAGCCTTCCTCGGCTCCTGCCCTCGAGCCTCCCATGGCTTCAATTCCTGAGCCTTCCACTGCTCTGCCTCCCTTCCTGTTTGTTTGCCTTCACTTTTGATTAATAAAGAACCCGCAGTTAGATCCCCACTCCTCGTCTGCCCTCGTCTGCATTCCTAACAGTGTAAATGTTTGCGGTGTGCTATCTCCGGTAATGGCACTTTGACAGACATATACAGCAGGCGTCTATACCCATTAATTTCCTGTCAGTTATGCATATAGGCTACTGGTATTATACATTGGAATATATATGTAATAATAGTTTTCAACTTTTTTTATAGGAATATGGCTGCATCACTCTCGCCTTCACCTGCCATTCGCACTAGGAGGGCACGCAGCACCCCAATCGAAAATCAGAAAGCGTAAGTACACATTTAACCACTGTTGTACAGATGTTTCTGTCATTTTGTTTATATAATTTGTGATAATACAATATTTATATGTGCATGTGGCTTTACAAACATTGTTTTGTTGTTATGCATGCACAATATTATAATTAGTGATTGGTAATGTAAATATAATATAGTTTTTGTTCAGATATTAATATACTATGGTTACATTGTACATACAAAAAGTTTGTGTCTGTATGGCTTTACAAAAAATTTGTTTTTTGCTATACCTGGGCAATATTACATTTAGTGATTGATAATATAGTTCTTTGTGTAATAAACATACTCACAGTTGTTTGTTTGTTTGTTTTACAGCAATACGAATGATAGTGATCAGACACCTGTTGCAAAGAGGGCAAAGACAAAGATTCAGGTAAGCAACAGGCAGTCCAATCTGTCATGGAAAACAGCGACTGATATTGACATGGTTCCACAGACTCCACTATTCTCATCTGTGTGCTGTGAACTGTTCACTTCAAAGTTGACTATGCTTATGTGTCATTTTGATAATTAGGTCTCCTCACATTCATTCTCTTTCTGTCACATTCCTCATTGATAGGCCCAGGGGAGGGGTCTTTTGTCTCCTCAGGTGTGAATTACAATCAATATTCATGATAGTTCACGCCTCCTCACATATGACCTTTCTAACACTAAAAATGTCTTACAAAAGTTTAATTACTATATTGTTTTGTATGAATGAGTGATCAGAATAGTTTTCACATCATTTTGTAGCAAAAACTCTAGACTACAAGATCCAGTTCTCAAAAGTCTTGTGGACAAATGTTTAGCATGAGTTATATGGCCTTATTTCAACGACTTGGAAAACAAATTTTAGTTTTTTCAAAAATCATGCATAAACGTTATTTTCTCAGAAATACAAACATGTACACACATGTTGCTCACATATTATTGTAGCCCAGTTTGTGCTGAATACAGTGTTATCAGACTTTAGCCATTAATATGTTTTTAAGCAACTGAAAAAAGCACAAATGTCAAGGCATGTCAAAACTTCTCCAGGGCCCAAAACACCCTCAGACCCCAGAGGGTTAAGCAATTGATTAATAATTAGGGTGTTTTTACAGTTGTACTGAATTTAGGGAAATTTATAATTTCTCAGTTGAACCAAGCCAATACTTAACGTATTGTATGCAATTCCCAGGGAAATTTTGAGGCTCTTTCAGTGTGGTAATAATTTTTCATTAGAAACATCTGAAGAGTTTACTTCCTGCATTAGGTTGCACAGCAAGGATTTTTCCAGTTATGGATTTAATAATATTTTTTTACGTTCCCTTATGCAAACAAAAGATATCATGGCTGTTACAGCTAAACTGAATTTTCTGTTGAAAAAAACTGTTTGATTGGAGTAAAATATGGATGACACCTCACATGTATTACAAATAAATTAAAAGAGGTTTCCTATAAGATTGTACATCGAGTATACCCAGTTAAGAGTCTGGTGTACAGCACTTTAAAGTTAATATGGAAGATAATTGTGTTTTTTGTAAAAGTGCCCCTGAAACTGTTAATAATTTATTTTGGGAGTGTCCTAAGGTACAAATATTTTGGAGTGAGTTATACAATTATTTCCAATAAGAAGCTTGTATTGTTGTTAATTTTGAAGAAAGTAATATGATGTTAAAGTGTTTCCCAGTAGTTAAAGATAAAAAATCTAGTATTTCTATGTGATTTAATTATTATTATGGCACGTTATTAAATGCATAGTCAAATATCTTAAAAAACTACCATAAAAAAGTAATACGAACTATCCAATAAATTACTATGTACAAACTCTTTTTTTTTTTTTTTTTTTTTTATGTATTCTCCGACACAACGTGAAGAGAGCGACAGAAGGGGAACGTCTAGGTTACGAATGTAACCTCCGTTCCCCGATGGAGGGAACGAGACGTTGTGTCCTTCACGGCCACGTCGCTGAGCCGAGCCGCTGTAGTGGCCGGACCATTTCCGGCTCCTCAGAAATTTTTTTTTATGTATTTGCTGTTGTTGCTTTTTCATGTAATATCTAATATAAACCCCTGACATGTATTGTTATATGTACTCATGTTGTACACTTTGTATTGTTCTAATAAAAACAAACGTGTGTGGTCAGGTCATCTGTTCACCAGTAATGGTGCATTCAGACCAGAGGAGTCGAGAGCGTCAAATCGACCGGAATTCAGTTATTTTCTATGACAGCCTGCAATTATTTTTTTGTATTATTATAGAACAATTACAACAAAAAATACATACAGAGGATCACAAAGTACTTACTGTTACAATCATAGTAGCATCAAAGAGTATAAACAGAAAGGATAGAGGAAAAACAACAAATAATAATAAACCAAATAAAGCCAGGTGATAACTTAAAATGGATTAACAAGAGAAAAGGTTTCAAGTATTCTATACATTCGTTTTGCCTTTTAATTTCTTGCATCTTTTAGAGTCTCAACATAATTCATCAGTTCAGTTTTAAACGGTATGATGTTAGGTTTATTGTTTGCCCATTTTTGTTTGTGTATATGGTATTTTCCATATATAATTAACAGATTAATCACCAAATTTTCTTCTAAACTCTTATACTTATACGATAAAAATATATATTTACCAGTAATGTTGTGTGTTTAAGTATTAGATATTCAGTATCAATCCCAAAAAATTGGGTTAACACACATTCAAAGAATAAATGTTTTATGGATTCTTCCTCTAAGTTACAAAAGACACATGTAGTCTCAGTGTCTCTAAAACATCTTGAGACTATTGTCTCACTGACTAAATTAAATGAATAACTTTATATGTGATTTCTTTAACTGTATTGGTGAGACAGTATTACTAGGTGACTTCCAGACCTCTTTCCATTCAATCTGATTATACAATGAATTACAAAATGGTTTGCATTTATGTAACAATGTATTTATGCATATTGATTTTATAATTTATATATTTAAGTGGTTACATTTTTTTATCTAAAACCTCCACACCATTAACACTTATGTGAGTATTATATACAGAGATACACTCAGAGGATATATCACCTGATAAGAGTTAAATAAGGACACCAGGAATGGCATCAAAAACTATTGCAAACTCTTGAAATACTGGAATCTAAAAATAATTTAAAGTTGTCCATTACTATTAAATAACTGTCTCACCAGTTCAATACCGTTATCGTACCAGTTTCTAAAAAATAAAGATTTGTTTTTAAATATAATATTCTTGTTATTCCAAATGACAGTTCCACTTCTGTCGCTCTCTCCACGTTGTTTCGGAGAAGCGTTTTTGAGCACCGAATATACCTCTGATCTATGAAAAAAGGCCAATGAGAAGTTGGCAGCTAGTATTTGCATACCCCGCCCCCGGACATACGGGTACAAAGGCGAGGCAAATACTAGAGTTCGTTCAGAAATTTTCTTCGAAGCCGATGGTTGTGCATGCTGTTCGCGTGAGATTACACCAGTTCCAGTATTCCTCTGACGCTCTGCATGCTGTTGGATTGATGGCGCAATACAGCGGCGATTTCTCCTTCTTGCACGGCAGTGCAATTGCCCCTGGGCGCTTCGACAGTGCACAAGTTCGCATTTCCCCCAGTGAGCCTTCTTGCACAGGTGCTGTGCAAGGTCAGGGAGGACGAGGAGCAAGTCACTCTAGTGGCTCCATACTGGCCCACCCGGGCCTGGTTCTCGGACCCCGTACTCCTCGCTACAGCCCCTCCCTGGCGAATTCCCCTGAGGAAGCACCTTTTTTCTCGGAGGCAGGGCACTCTCTGGCATCCATATCCAGACCTCTGGAAACTCCACGTCTGGTCCCTGGATGGGACGCGGAAGATCTAGCTGGCCTACCACCTACTGTCGTAGACACGATCAACCAAGCCAGAGCCCCTTCCACCAGGCAGCTCTACGCCCTGAAGTGGCGCTTGTTCACAAATTGGTGTTCTTCCCGGGCTGAAGACCCACAGAGGTGTGCAGTTAGGTCAGTGCTCCTATTCCTGCAGGAGAGGTTGGAGGGGAGGCTGTCCCCGTCCACCTTGAAGGTGTAGGTTGCTGCTATCGCGGCCCACCACGACGCAGTAGACGGCAAGTCCCTTGGTAAGCACGACTTAATCATCAGGTTCCTAAGAGGCGCCCGGAGGTTAAATCCCTCCCGGCCAAGCCTGTTCCCCTCCTGGGACCTCTCGGTAGTCCTCACGGGCCTCCAGAGACCTCCCTTTGAGCCGCTAGAATCAGTTGGACTCAGGGCCCTCTCTCTTAAGACTGCCCTGCTGATCGCGCTTGCCTCCATCAAGGGGGTCGGGGACCTGCAAGCGTTCTCTGTCAGCGACACTTGCCTGGAGTTCAGTCCGGCAGACACTCATGTGATCCTAAGACCATGACCGGGCTACATGCCCAAGGTTCCTACCATGCCCTTTAGAGACAAGGTAGTGAACCTGCAAGCGCTGCCCTGGGAGGAGGCAGACCCAGCCCCGTCTTTGCTGTGTATGGTACGTGCTTTGCGTACCTATCTGGACCGCATGCAGAGTTTTAGACACTCTGAACAGCTCTTTGTATGCTTGGGGGACAGCGGAAAGGAAACGCTGTCTCCAAACAGAGGCTTTCCCACTGGGTAGTAGATGCCATTTCATTGGCTTATCACACTCAGGCCGTGCCCCAGCGGGCCGAGCTCACTCGACAAGGAGTGTTGCATCCTTGTGGGCACTGGCCAAGGGTACCTCACTGGCAGACATTTGTGGAGCAGCGGGTTGGGCGACACCCAACACCTTTTACGAGATACTACAATCTCAGGGTTGAGTCGGTTTCATCCCGTGTTTTCTCAGGTCCGAGCCAGTAGAACTTGGTAACACGCTGATGGGCTGACTGGGTGAATCGCTTGCATATACGCCCTTTCCCTCGCTTGAGGTAAAACTGTGCGTCTTTTTTCCCAGGAGATTCCACTCAACTCGAATCCCTGGTCGATTCCTCCCTAGCCCTCATGGGTCCGCAGTTCGGCGGAAGAACTTGCTGACCCAATCCACTGCGGGTACTCAAATCTACCCTGTACTGGAATAGGTGATCCACAGGGTGAGGACTCCTATGCGGACTCCCCCTGTGTGTATTTTCCGCGATACGGTCCCCTTACGAGCGGACCCTCATTTTTCTTGGGTAAGTTCCGGCTGCCCTTCGGTCGCCGTGTGTAGCAACTCCCCCCTCACTGAGGCTGGATCTACCACCGCGCCACTTCCACGTGTCGCCTAAAAACACATGTGATGTATTCACCACCCTACCTCCCCAGCTGGGTAGGGGTGGTCTCGGCAGGGTCTTTTCCCCCTGAAAGAATGGAAATTGGGTAAGACCCCCTTCCCTCAGTGCGTGTAAGGGCCCCGGCTGTCTATTGCTCTATGCGAGAAACATGGAGAGAAAAGAGGCCCAGCCAGGCTTGGCCCGTTCCCAGGTTGGCAAGCATCGCCTTGTTCCCCTGTCAGGGTAACCAAAAGGATTCCGATGACTTTTGTGGGGCATTGGGGAAGGGTACATGTGGTCTGATACAGCTGGTCGTCTGGCACGTAAAAAACACCTGCCCGCTCCTGTGTCAGACCATGTACACGGCTCAGCGCATGGCGTAATTTAAATTGGACCCCTAGTGTCGCTTCTCCGACACAATGTGGAAAGAGCGACAGAAGGGGAACGTCTAGGTTACGAATGTAACCTCCGTTCCCCGATGGAGGGAACGAGACGTTGTGTCCTTCACGGCCACGTCGCTGAGCCGAGCCGCTGTAGTGGCCGGACCATTTCCGGCTCCTCAGAAAAATCCTGAATGAACTCAAGTATTTGCCTCGCCTTTGTACCCGTACATCTGGGGGCGGGGTATGCAAATACTAGCTGCCAACTTCTCATTAGCCTTTTTTCATAGATCAGAGGTATATTCGGTGCTCAAGAGAGACCACTAGTGTCGCTTCTCCGACACAACGTCTCGTTCCCTCCATCAGGGAACGGAGGTTACATTCGTAACCTAGACGATTTGTGTAGAGAGAAGTTGTTTATAAATGAGCATCCATAATAAAAAGACCTGTCTATGATAACAAGATAGCTTTTTCGGAACCTTTCAAAATTACATCTAAAAACATTTTTCAAACCTCCCAACTTTTCAAATATCAGGTCAGGGATGATATTCCATATTTTGTCTTTAAAGCACAAATAATTATTTATCCATTTATTCTTAAATACGCAATTAGCAGTATTAAAATCAAGTACATTCAGACCTTCTTCAATTGGACTGCATAGAATCGTCTTTTTGAAATAGTGTGGTCTGTTCTTCCAGAACTTCTCTTATGACTGATTGTGGAACTGATTGTGGAGCTGTATACACTAAGCGTGATAACCCTTCAGTTTTGGATAATAATATTCTACCCTTCAATGATAGATCTCTCATTAACCATGAATTTAATTTTTGTTTAATTTTCACAATAATTGGTGTAAAATTAAAATGACTTCTTTCCTTTTGATCTTTACAGATCTTGATACAGATCTACCACCTCCTTCACTGGTATACCATGTATGTTAAGGTAACACATTCTCAAAGGAAACAAAACACATATTTAATGTGTAAAAACAAACCAGATGAGAAAGTATTAAGACAATCAATAGCTTTTTTTAATTAACTTTCATTTTTCAAAAAAGGGTAGTATCGTCTGCTAATTGGGAGCATTTTATTTCTTTTTCCAAAAGTTTAATACCACAAAATGATCTCTTTTAATATGTATGGCCATAGTTTGTGTTACAAGTAAAAAAGAAAGGGTGAGATTGGGCAGCCCTGTCGTAGCCTCTACTGATTTGAAACCTTGACGTTGTTCCATATGGCAACTTAATGTTCGAATAGCTTGTTTAAAGATAATAACCAAAAATATTAAAGGTCTCAAACATGAAATTATGATCAATAGTATCAAATGCTTTAAAAAAAAAAATCAACAATAATATAAAACTATTATCTGTAATAAAATTGTTGTAATCAATTAAATCCAAAATGAGCCTTATATTATTACAAATGTGTCGACCTCTCATAAATCCTGATTGGCATTCATCAATAATGGGATCAAGACAATCCTTTAGTCTTTCAGCAAATATAAGTGCAAACATTTTCGTTATTAATCAATGTAATCGGGCGCCAATTTTCTAAAAGTAATACATTTTTATTGGGCTTTGGTAATAAAGTTATCAAACCTTGTCTCAGTGAACTTGGTAAACAACCATATTGTATAGCTTCTCTAAATATAGCTAACAAAAAAGGTGACAATGGGCTATATGCATGGGTCGTTAATTTTGAAAATATTTATAAAATTCACTAATCAAACCATCGTTCCCTGGTGACTTATTGTCTTTAAGTTTATTAATACAATGAAGTACTTCATTTAAAGATATCTCTTGGTCACACATTTTCATAGAAGACTCACTTATCTTTTTAGCATCCTCTTTAATAGAATCTAAGAATGACTGTGCATTACTCAATTTGTTGTCATACGAATACAATTCCTCATAAAATTTGGCCACATATCTTGATATTTCCATCATATTTTCTGTTAACTGTCCATTAATACTCAGTTTGACCACAGATGTGAGACCTACATTTCTTATTTCCATGTTAAAAAAATATTTTGTACTTTTTTCTCCTTCCTCTAACCATTTCTTCCTTGATCTAATAAAGGCACCCTTTGCTTTATATTCATATATTTGATCTAAATCTAATTGTAATTGTAATAATTTATTTTTCCCTTCTTGATCTAAACTGCAATTTCCAGAGAGATTTATAATTTCAAATATAATCTTTTCTTCATTTTTTCCCCATGTTTTGCTAATTATTTTCATCTCCTTCTGGCTAAAGCTCTGACTTTATATTTCATTCATTCCCAATTTAAACCGAAAACATTGGTTGAATTTGCCTCATTCCAACACTCTATGATGTTTTTAACATCATCTCTGAACTGCTCATCTGTATATAAATCTTTTTACATTATAGGATTTTGTTATATCTTGTGAGAGAAAAATACCTTTGTGATCTGTAAGAACAAAAGGTTGACAGCCAGCGTCGCTCGGCGGTGTGGGCGTCAGAGGAAAGTTCAAGCGCAGCCAACATTATGGTAATGAGCTGTGACGCGGTTCGGAGGCAACCTACTGGAGTACAGAAGTGCTAGCAAAGTCTAGAGAACACTTTGGCTCCCACCAAAAATTTGTTCCTAAGACTAAATGGAGGAGAAACTGATTATTGGTTTTCCCCGCAATATTTGATCTGTCCCTGTTTGCTTACAGGGATATAAATAAAATAAAAAAAAACGATGCGTGGACAAATGTGTCTGAAATTGTTGGTGTGCCAGGTGAGTTGATGAAGTGCATATTATGGTTTACATAATATTATAGAATATATACAAATATTTAATGAGGATATACGCTACTTGTGATATGTCGTCAAAAAGATACCGGTCGACATGTCTGAATGTTTTGTGGTCCCTTTAAATATAGTTCACAAACCAAGCATTCTCAACGAACGTTGCCGCCTATTTCAAATACGTTAGAGCGTCCACGAATTTTCGATAGCATTGTTGGCAGGGCAGCCAGAGCGAATTTTGACGCTTTCGCCGCATCTGGTCTGAACGCACTTAATACAGAGAGGCGTATGGCTTGCCATATGAGTACGGTGCGTCGGAGGGCTCAGTGATAATTATCTCGTTTGGAATAAGGAGAGGCGTAAGTGTGGCGCGTCTGAGCGCTCAGACAGTGACAGTCATCGCGTTTGGTTGTACGAACAGTCATGTCGGAGCAGGAGTCTCTGAAGAGCTCCAGCGCGAGGAACCGCGGAGGAGTGCAGCGGGTGGAGGGTAAACTCAGAGCCAGTGTGGAGAGAGGAGATTACTATGAGGCTCATCAGATGTACCGCACATTATTCTTCAGGTGAGATTTAACGTGTACATTAATAATGTGCGGCTCGGGCCTGTCGCTTCCAGATCTTTCTTGTTGTCAGTCGAGCCCGTCCCACACGCTGATTGGTCGGCTGCTCACTCTGAACCTCCCCTTGCGTCAGTTCGTCATTCTGATTGGCCATTGCAGACGTCAGTCAAGAGAAATTATCAGCAAGTTGTTTTAGCCACATGCTAATGTGAAGATCAAGATTGATTGACAATTTTGAGTACGGAATAATGTATTAATTGTTTTATAATACATATTAAATCCTATATCAATGTTATGCTGTATGACAAAAACATTATTGCTGACATTCGGTAGAATTACATATTTTTAACAGTACAGCTAGGTAACCAGTGCACCTAACCAGCTGAATTATAACATTTCACATTGTAAATCTATCTATCCTATAAGTTATAAGTTAAATTCAGACCAATGTGAGATACGAAACCGTTTAAACTCCCTGACATCTGTCATTCATTCATTCATTCATTCATTCATTCTTCCTTTTGTTGACCTGCTGTATCTCTACAAAATCACCTCATGCTCTTCAGATGGCCACAAAAACCTAGTGTGCTCCCTGCCTAGACAGCATTTTGAGCATAGTCTCATAATCAACCTAGAAGACGTTTTTGACGTCTTGTGTCTCCTGTTTTCTCGTGCCACCTACCTAGATATTGTCATTGTCTCAACCCAGTGTGCTCCCTACCAAGATAACATTTTGGGCATCATGTCACAAAACTTAGGGCACTGCCCACCTACTAAATAGCTAGCATTTTTAGGGCATCATGGTTTCAAAACCTAGCATGCTGCCTACCTGGACAGTGTTTTGAGGCATCATAGTTTTGATAGCTAGGGCGCTGTCCACCTAGACAGCATTTTTGGACTTATTTAGATGGCTTGCTTTTTTGGGGAATCAAGATCTCCAAACCTAGTGAACTACCAATGTAGATGGGATTTTTGGGCATTGTGGTTTCAAAACAATTTGTGCTGTGTACCTAGTAGACATTTGTATGCACTATAGTCCAAACGTAGTGTGCTGCTGCCTACATTACAAAATCTCAGATATTGTATTATAGAGTAGTGTGTGCGTGTGTGTGATATGTGTTGCGTTAACAACATGTTCTCTGGCTGCAGGTATATGTCACAAGCGAAGCATGCAGAGGCCAGAGAGTTGATGTACAATGGAGCATTACTCTTCTTTAGTTATAATCAGGTATGTGTTATCCTGAATGTCTGCTCTGTTGTTACTGAGAAAGACTTGTTTTGTGTGTAAGATCTCTGTTTGTTTCCTAACAGCAGAACAGTGCTGCAGATCTGTCCATGCTGGTGCTAGAGTCACTGGAGAAATCAGGAGCCAAAGTGGATGACCACACACTAGGTGAGCTTCATGTTCAAGTATGATGTAGGGTGCTATTCATCTGCCAAACAATGTAAAGTTTGAGGTGTGGTTACAGTTAACTTTATCTGCAGTTAGAGCTGAGATTCTATGCTTGCTTTTAGTAGTTATGATAATTAAACTGGTCATTGTTAATTTATACATGTACAGCAGCACATAGCGGTTCATGCTGCGACAGTCTCTGCATTTTAAATGTTTTTTTTTGTAAACACAGAATATGAGCAACAATGCAGAAGTATTACACTGTGTTCAAACCAGACGCAAGATGCAAAATTTCAGCGGTGCTACCCTGGGTAGCCCCTCCCACTGTGAACTGTCATTGTCCATCTGGATCTAGCCAGTTCTGGTGACCTCAGGATAGGAGTCCCGAGGTTGAGACCGGGAAACAAATTGAAATAATTCAATTTATTGCGGAGTTATAAATCATGATCAATGTTTCTGGTCTCTGGTTCCGGCAGACCCAACTAAAACAGCCTAATTGTGAGTTAGGTGTATGCCTCAATAGATGAGTTTAGGAGCCAAATATGAAAAGGATCTACCTCCTTTTGTGAATTTTGTTATTCTAGGGAACTATTAACAGGCCAGAGTTTTGTGATCATAATGAACATGATGGAATATTGTGTTGTAGAAAGAACTTATTCCACGATTTCTGATAATATCTCCCAGGGGAAGCATACAAGGAGAAAAGCAGAGGCCCTAAAACTGATCCCTGTAGCACTCCATATTTTACGTTTCTTTGTTTTGACAATTCCTCATTTACATAGACAAAGTGGTAGCGGTCTGCTAAATAGGAGCTAAACCATGCTAATGCATCTCCACTAATGCCAACATAATTCTCCAGCCTTTTCAAGGGAATGTCTTGATCTATCGTGTCAAATGCAGCACTAAGGTCTAAAAGCACTAGAAGAGAAATGCAGCTGCGATCAGATGATAAGAGCAAGTCATTTGTAACTGATAAGTGCAGTCTCTGTACTCATATGGGTGCATTTCTGTTACAATGCCAGTTTTGCTTACATCTAAAATAAATTCTCTCTCAGCTAATACTCTATAATTATAAAGGAACCTTCTAGGCACAGTTTGAAAATATTTTTTACAAATTATATTTTATCATTAGTTTTTCACCAGATTTGTCACATTTTAGTTTTTTGAAAAATTTTCAAGTTCATTCTATTCCATTAAGTAATATCTTGAAATTGTGTTATTATGTACAGTATATTTCTGTTATGATATGTAGAACACATGCTTAATTGGTACTGTCTCTTTAAGACAAGCATGTATAACAAGAGTATGTGGTTTGTATAGCACATCTATGTGTGATAATTAAATGTTTGTTGTTGTTTTTAATCAATAACCAACCATAAAGAACAGAAATTATATTATAAGAGACATTGTTCAATTATTAGGACTATCACAAGTATGAAATTTGGCTGGTTATTAATTGTCAAATAAATAATTGTGATTATTAATAATCATTTTGACAATTGTCTGTTTTAGGGCTATGGCGATTTATTTTCTCTTTAAGGGCTTTCAAGATTAATTGTCATATAAATTGTCATATTTGTAAGGTGTGCTTTTTATGAAGTAACGTTTTAATATTATTTCTTCTTATAAGTGAACATAAAATCCAATAATCCTATACTCAATAAATGTTTCTTGATTTATAAGTGTGTTATCAGTTCCTGATGAATAAGATCAAGCCCCATCCTACATTTGAATCTCTTTCACTTGAAAATGACACATTATTGGAGTAAAACTGGTTTGTGAAGAAGAAAAATGCAATTATTATTAATGATTCAAAGATAATAATTGATTTGTTCGCTCATGTGTATTCAAGATGTAAGAGAACCAAATTATTTGATGGTTTCAGCATTTTAATGAAATCAAACATTTTGTTGAAAATGGTAAAGTTTTTAAAACGATGTTTAAACTTAATCTTGTACAGATTTTAATCATCTGGGAATTCTTTACTTGTCATTGACACTTAATAACATGTGTAATAACATTAATGGTGTTTGTTCCAGAGCATTTGGCGAAACTCTTCAGCCTGATGGACCCGAACTCCCCTGAGCGAGTGGCGTTTGTCTCCAGAGCAATCAAGTGGTCATCAGGGGGGTCGGGCAAGCTGGGCCACCCCAAACTGCACCAGCTGCTCGCGCTCACATTGTGGAAAGGTACAACAGACACATGACGTCCAATCACAGATCAGCTCATGGGGTAGTGAATACTCAGATCATGTCTATGTGTGTCCAGAACAAAACTACAGTGAATCACGCTATCATTTCCTGCACTCGTCTGACGGAGAGGGCTGCGCACAGATGATGGTGGAATATTCATCAGCGCAAGGCTTTCACGGGGAAGTGGACATGTTTGTAGCACAGGCCGTATTACAGTGAGTTTCAGAGAATTACACATCTTTCATTTCTCATCATGTTTTTTGTATGGGAATATAAAAATGAAACTTCTGTTGTTCTTGTGTCATTTCTTCTGTGGAACTCAAACGGAGATGTTTAGGATAGTCGCACTGTTCTCGAGTGTTTTCCAGACAATAAAGTGAATATTGCATTTAATATTGATCTCGGTGTCTCATCTTGACTGCAGGTTCCTCTGTCTAAAAAACAAAACCAGTGCGTTGGTGGTGTTCACCACATACACACAGAAGCACCCGTCCATAGAGAAGGGTCCTCCGTTCATTCAGCCTCTGCTCAACTTCCTGTGGTTCCTCCTGCTTGCTGTGGATGGGTGAGACACTGTCCTGTATTCACACTCAGGATATATGGCTCATTATTTCCGCATGTGGAATTCCCTGTGTGTGTTTTATTCCCAGCGGGAAGTTGACAGTCTTCACAGTGTTATGTGAGCAGTATCAGCCGTCACTGAAGAGAGACCCCATGTACAATGAGGTGATGCTCCTTAACAAGTCACAAGCAAGTCTTTCTCAATACTCAAAGATACAAGAGTACACAGAACTATAGAGACACTAGAGCGGTTCCAAACTCTGAGGTCTGCATAGCACCAGCTGCCGTCCTTCAATGATGAGCAACATTAGGTCAGGCACATTGTAGCGGTTAATGAAAAACCTTTGGTCTGAACTGTCATGGAGGCTCAAACTAATCATTTGTTGCACTACATAAGCAGCATCTCACAAAAATTCTGCTCCTCTTGAGAAGCACAAGAGACTGGACTCACAACTGAATCCAATAGAGCGCAACAGTCTGATTCTGGAAGTAAAAATCCCATTCATATTTTCAACAGGTGAATTTTTAAAGACCGGCCTACTGTGAGCTCTGAGGATATTAATAGATGATATGTGCTTCTGTTGAAGACATCAGTCCGTTATTTACACTTTATTCTTAAAAAATCATGTGAATTGCATGTAAAAAACATACACACTCCCCATGATCCAGCAGAAAAGACCCACCAATCAGAGAATAAACATTTCACAGACTGATGATGCAAGCTGCTGAACTATTTAAATGATTTATATTTAGTACACATTTAGAACATTGTAATTTGTATCATATTTACCTGAAGCAAGTTTAAAAAACAAACAATTAAGTGCAGTTTTTCAATACATCTGTTGAGGGAGAGACAGAAAATGTGTCCTCTATCTCTCTTCTGACCGTCGTAATCCAGCGCTCTTTATTTTGTTGTTTCTTTTAGAAAGCTTTGAAAGTATCATAGTGGACTTTTTCTTTTAATGTTGTAAGAAAAAAAGATATGTGCTGTTCTTACCCTGCTATTGTCTGACTTCTGCAGTCCAAACATGGATTTGTGAAAAGGGTCTAAACGAGCCCATCAGCATGTCAACTGCTAATCTCAAAATGGACAAATATTGCTTAATTATTCAGCCTATGTTATATATCTATTAGAAATCATTAATATTATAATTTTGCTTCTGCTCATTTCCCCATGAACAGTTCATTGTTTGTAACCTGCAATCTTCTCTTGAACTTTGACCTCAGTATCTGGACAGAATAGGACAGCTGTTCTTTGGAGTGCCACCTAAACAGTCGTCATCGTATGGTGGTTTGCTAGGTAACACACACACTATGTCTTCAAACATCTCTGCAGTGTACTACATTTAGAAAAAAAATCACATAGTATTTATTAGAGGGTTTAAATGAATCTCACGTCCGTCTTAAACTAATACAGTACTTCTGTTCAATGTTGAGTCTATTTAAGCCCTTTCTTATTAGGGATGTGTACGGTAATCATTTGTATTATAAATGGCAACCTGAACTTCTTCAGAACGTCAAATCTTTGTGAGACCTGTGCCAAAAAATCTAGATGCATCACAACAAATGGTGAAAGAAAAGGAACTTCAGTTTTTAATAACACCTGCGTTCTGTCTTTACACCGTGTCTAAAACAAACCCAGCGACATGCAGCGCAACAAACCTATCTAGTGCGTTTACATAGAAAAACTATTGAAAAAAGCTGTACTGATGCACACAAGAACATGTGTGAACAGCCCCTAACTCACCCTATACATGAAAAAACTGATTGGTGGTACTATCGGGCTTGGGTTGGGTAGAAGACTTCTATTGCACCTGCAGAATAACTGAATAGTGATTTTAGTATTTGAATACATCCCTACTACTTGTATCACACACAACAAAAAAGAGATTGATGTGCTTGATTTGTGTGCTAGGAAACCTTTTGAACAGTTTCATGAGCTCAGGAGAGGAAGAGGAGGGTGAGGAAGCTCAGGAGGACAGCAGCCCTATTGAGCTGGACTAGTGTCCTGGAGCAGAGACTCGCTGGTCCCCATGTCACCAAACCATTCACTGAACTGAACAATCGCCAGTCACGCATCCGTTTGGACGCTCTTTTTCAGTAACTAACTCTTTCTTGTTATTGTTGGACTTTGTTCTGTGTATAGTTTTTGAAGAATGAAGGGTCAACAGTATCACACTTCCTGGACTATTGGCGAACAAAATTCATAAAAGAAACAGGTGCACTTCACGTCTCCACGTGTAGTTCTGCTGAGCTGTCTGTGTGGTGGGCCCTCGTTTGTTGTTACTTTCCTGTCCCGCCGTGGGGGGTGAAAGTAGCTAGTTGTATTATTGAAAGTAATTCAATCACTCTAACTTATAATCCATGCTCATGTACTTTGATGAATTCTACAGTATGATAGTTAAACCGGAGCGAGGCTTGGTCCTGCCTGTCTGTGCACAGTGAGGTCTTACCAGAGATATTACCGTATCCTTGATGGGGCATTTCACCACTGTCACATTGTGCGTGTGTGTGTGTGTGTGTGTGTGTGTGTGTGAAGCTGAGAAAAGCACAGATCTTAACAGTAAGTGAATGAGGAATGCATGGTTCACGTTGAGCAGAGTGTGAATGTGCCGTTATCGGCCACCAGGGCGCTGCTTCATTCCCTGCTCAACTGTGATTGAGCTTAATAAACGGATAGACATGGATGTAACCGAAATATATGCGTCTTGTTCTTCCTCATTGCAAAGTTAATGAAATCAAAATGAAGCCTTTTTACTTGCTATTTTATTATATTGCTACTTACTATTTAGTATACAGGGTCCAGGTCTTGTTGTGCACGATTCATCAGTGCACATTATTCCAAAGGTTTTTATCAAAATGTTATAACTTGCTCTGCCTCTAAAATAAGCATGTACAGATAATTATAGTGAGACATTACAATAAGGTTCATCAGTTAACATGAACAAATGTATTGTTAACAAAGATAAATACATGCTGTAAAAAAGATTGTTCATGTTAACAAATAAAACCTAATTGTAAAGTGTTACCGAAAGTATTTTGTCTAAAAATAAATGTGATAGTTCCAGGGATTCTAATTAGCTGCATTAATGAGCCACATTTGATTAGTCCTTGAACGTTAGATCAACTTATAGACACTTCACACGGTGATCTCATGGATCAGGCATATTGATGTGACAATAATATAACAACAACACTAGTTAACTGTAAATTAAGCAAACACAATTACATCATGGTGTATAACATATATCCAAAACATTACCACCAACAGAATGATCAATTCTTTTAATTCTATAAATGACTTTTTAAATAACAGCCCGTGGACATAATTCATTTTGAATGAATTTTAAACATTTGAATTTAAAATGGAACATAATCACATAGGTAACAATTTATTTGAAATCAGCTGCTACAATTGAAGAGTAAATCAGAACTGGACTGGTGAACACTTCCCATCATTATTCTGAAAATCATTTCGTCTGGTTTGGTGATTTTTAAAGGACTAGAAATGATTCAAAGAAACCCATAACCAATAATGTTCCAGCACGGGGACAATGAAGGGCCAATCAGATGACTCCGTCAATAATAAATGCTTCACATTAACCTTAATAATGATGACTCTATTGATCACTGTGCTGATGTGTCCAAATTCTGTCCAGGATGAGAAATGACCTCTCTTAAAATCACCTGCAACCAACTACAGTAGCAGGAAGCAAATCAATGTTGATGTCTGACACGCAAAAGTGTATTGCTACTTAAACGGTATTTGAAGATGTCTGTTCGTCTCTTTTTCTCACTTTAACCAAAATGAACATGTACTAATAATAGTTTCGATTATTTGATATAATACCTGGTTATACAATAACAAGTGCAAACTGAAATTGTAGACAATCAAACGATCTTCAGGAATGAGTGATTATAATTATTTTCCCCTCAACTAATCTCAAAAGCTTTGTGATGCATTACTGTCTTTCACAAATAAACATGACCGAAATTGGACACTACAGGTTGGTTTCCGGAACACTCATATTTGAAAACAACATGTTTTTCAAAGAGGCTGACAACCTGAAACTGTTGTGATCTTCATAGTTTCTGGTTGTTGACCACTGATATTGTGGTCAGGCTCTGGACTGCAGTGACAGTCGTGTTATGATGTCTGTGAGATGACTCAAGTCTGGCTGCTGTGCCTGATGTTTGATGTGCTCTAGAGTCCGAACCTACGATCAAGAGAGAGAGATTTGTCAACCTTTAGGGACCTCCATAAATGTACAATTCTATACATGCAACAGTTCATTTAGGGGGAGGATCAATCTGTTGTCATTATAATAAGCTCTAATATATTAGTCTATGTTATGCCCTGATTCTAACCTTGACTGACCTCATTCAGCAGAACAGGTGTATGTGACAATACGATTCGTCATTTTGTCAGAGTGCTGGTGAATTAACTGATGAGGTGGAAACAAATGCCTGCTTCCCTCTACAAAGTGTTGTGCAACCACAAAAATCAATCGGCACTTTTCCACATTGGACTGAACGGTTCTGAGCAGGGTGAGTAACGGTTCCAATTGCATTTCCACTTGAGCATTTCTAAGCACAGTTAGTACACCGAACAGATATGTGTGGCGACTCATGATTGTTCGATCTAATCTTGATTTAGAAGAAACCATGTCACTGAGCCTGGATCAGTACATAACAGCACAGTTCAACACAGGAAACCGTTAAAAGCACCTGATGTTTCCTTATGAGGAAGATAACATGCCTGTCATGAACACATGATGGTGTTTTGCCTAAAGCAGAATTTTGATACATGTTGGCCCTGTATATCCCCAATTATATAGTTGAATTTATTGATGTGATTTACTTGTTTAAGTAAGTGTGTGTGTGTGTGTGTGTGTGTGTGTGTGTGTTACTAAGACCAACCGAGGTACGTGTATCACAGAAGCCATGTTTGTGGCTGAGGTTCCACAGGTTTACGCACAGCTGGTTGAGCTTATTGTTCCGTACATCTCCATGAGCTAACAGACAGCTGAACAGAGAGAATGCCAAAGTACCCTGTTTGCGCACTCCCTTAAACATACAAACATATACAAATAGAAGTCAATGAGCAATGCAAAACATGATTAATCATATTATATATAAACACTAATCAGCCACAACATTAAAACCACTGACAGGTGAAGTGAATAACATCTCGTTACAATGGCATCTGTCAAGGGGTGGGATATATTAGGCAGCAAGTGAAGTCAGTTCTTGAATTTCATGTGTTTGAAGCAGGAAAACTGGGCAAGAGTAACGATCTGAGTGACTTTGACAAGGGCCACATTGAGAAGAGTTCATAACAGTTGTCAGTTGAGGGTGCTGTGTTACCACTGTTGTATTAAAAACATTCCTGATTGATGTCGTTCTTAATGAAGCTCGTTTGGAATAGTGTATTTTGGAAAGAGGGGACGTGGGTAATTCAGAGTCTCGTGGAACGACTGAACTCGCTTACAGCGCCTTTAATGTCAAAAAATGTCATTAGGTGGAACTATCCGGAGATAGTAAAAAATTTAATCAAAATCTTCTATTAAAAGCTGAAAATCTTGAAACAATTTGATTTTAAAATGAGATTTGAATGTATTTGAAAAACGTTTGTTCACAAAATTAATGTGGCGTGATCAACATGTAGGTCACCAATTTGTTGTCAGAAAAACAACAATAAATGCAAGACCCCTTTAGACCCTCAAGACTGTGTGAAGTTTATAAAAAAATATTGTCATATTATTAAATATCAACATTTGAAAGAAAAGGCACATTTTGTTCACCTCATTTGGCATAACCCTGAAAAAAACATCTTAATATTCTTGACTCAAAAGGTCTTTTTTTGTCTTACAAATATTAGTTTTTCTTGAAAATAGCTTTTCTGAGAAGTGGAAAATATTTTAATACCATTAACTTGATGGTTACACCATATGACACTTCTAAAGTCATTACATCATTTTTATTTTATTATTATTATTATTATTAGATTTCATTTTATAACAGCTTATCATGGATAACCTTATTGTCAAAGACCCAATCAATCAATCAATCAATCACAATCATGTCACACAGGTAAATCATTGAAAGACAATGAACATAATCTAAAAACATTCACTCCAGTATTCAGGGGGAAGTAATGAACTCTTTGTGAAAAGTGTGAATTATAGCATTTCATTCAGTCTAATCCTGTTGCATCAATATTTGTCCCCACACTGGAACATTGTAACGATTCACACTTAAATAAATGCACAAAATATGATCTGTGAAGATACATACGCCGATGAGGAAACTGCAAGTGTAGAGAGAACACATGAACTGAACACATGTTTCCTTGAGAAGTGTTCAACAAGCCCACCTTGATCCTTGACTCCTGCCATTTCAATCATGTGCTTGTGCTATCTTTCTATCAGATAAATGCCACCTGATTTAAGTGTTCTATCTGTCATTCAAGTGTCTGAACACTTTTAGAGGCTGCTTCTGGATCAGTAAATGATAAGAATGCACTCACCTCGTCTCGCCCCAGACTCTTTAAGTGATCCAGCACCTGACCAATCAGAGTCTCACACAGCTTATTGATCTCTGCAATGAACTTGGGATCTCCCCCATAGAGAGTTTCATTGGAATCCACTGAAACAGGAAGAGAGATGCTTTTATTTGACATTTCTGTGTTTGAGTCCGTACATTCATTAGAGAACATGTGTATTTATTCTGTGTGTGTGTGTGTGTGTGTGTGTGTGTGCGCATCATATGTCATGGTAATAATTATTATTATTTTAATTTCAATCAAGATATGATTTAAACTGTGAAGTATTTATGCATCATTGTAGTTTTTACTGTATTGTCTTTATCCATACATATCAATCCATATTTATGATTTCAATTGAAAAACATCCTACTGGTCCTAAAAACAGGCTTCATTTTCTATATGCAAAATCTTTTGATTTTGTTGAAACGAGACCATGAGATACCTTTAGGAATGGTGTAGAGATAAGTTTCTTGGCTCATTGCTGCTAGTAATGGTAAAGCGCTGATGTAGACGCGGACTTTAGCGTCGCTGTTGTCCTCCCAGGTGTAATCCTGCACCATGTTCAAGAGTCCTCGCACCAGATACAGCACACCCTGCTCAGGATGATCCTACAAGACCAGACAAACAATCACTCACATTAACACAGAGTAACCAGATGTCCTGAACAACGTTCCTGCAGATATGTAAGCATGTATTACCGGCACTACGAGCAGTGTAGAGAGGAAGTTATTGATGAAGTCGAGCAGGAAGGGCTCTGATGAGCGCTGTTTACCCTCAACACTGATGGAGCGTGGGACCTCTGGTAAAACACTGACTGCTGCCTTTAGAAACGCATCCGCTGAGAAATGGACAAAGAGACTCAATCAAGTCAAGTCTCTTTTCAAGCAATAAGGCACAAGATAATCCACTGTGTGTTGTGTCTAACAGCACCCTTCAGTCCTGACTATAGTCTGTATTTATAGTGCATATACTGTAAGTACACAACATATCACAGCCTGGAGTGCTTTAATGACAGTTACATAAAAACATCATTTTCCTAAGCCAGTTCATTAACTGGCATCCTGCCGCTAAAATATATGGTCCCTGGCATGTATTTTAAAGGTGGTTTTACATGGTACAGTTCAACCGAGAGTTCCCAAAGCAGCAACAGAAGTCAAGAACTCGACCACTTTGCTGTGCACAGCTGGACACATCATGCAAATAAAAATATTGAATCTTTTTGCAACTGCTTGATTTGCTCGTCAACCAATCAGAGGTGACTTTAAATCAATGGGTAGCAATCTCCTGATACTTTTAAGAATGAGTATGAGTGGGGCTCTGGGTATCTCAGCGAGTATTGACGCTGACTATCACACCTGGAGTCGTGAGTTTGAATTCAGGGCGTGTTGAGTGACTCCAGCCAGGTCTCCTTAGCAACTAAATTGTCCCGGTTACTAGGGAGGGTAGAGTCACATGGGGTAACCATATTCTCCCAGTTGCTAGGGAGGGTAGAGTCACATGGGGTAACCTCCTCGTGGTGGTGATTAGTGGTTCTCTCAATGGGGCGTGTGGTGAGTTGTGTGTGGATCATGGAGAGTATCATGAGTCTCCACATGCAGCGAGTCTCCGCGATGTCATGCACAACGATTGCGCAGATTGACGGTCTCAGAAGTGGACGCAACTGAGACTTGTCCTCTGCCACCCGGATTCTGAGGCAAGTAACCGCGCCACCAGGAGGACCTACTAAGTTGTGGGAATTGGACATTATAAATTGGGAGAAAAAGAGATAAAAAAAAAAGAAAGAGTACAAGGAACAAAACTTTGATTTGGTACTCGCGACACATTTACATTTATGCATTTGGCATATGCTTTTATCCAAAGCTTAAAACAAAAAGTCTTTTATCCAAAGACTTAAAACAACAAAAAGTCTTTTATCCAAAGACTTAAAACAAAAGCTTACACACTGCACATTTTATATTTGAAACAGCCCCAATCTGATGATGTCTAACTTAGTTTTGCTTCTAGAAAAAAATCTCATTTTTAAGTACCTGAGAAGTTTGCATAAATTAGGTTTGGATTATGCTTAAAACACTCCAGCACTGTTTCCCACTGATTTCAGAATAATACTCAGGATATATTATCTTAAAGCAACTATCTAATACAAATATGTTTCTCAGGTAAATGTTATTGTGATATTTTTACTTCAAAACAAGTTACTCGTACTGTTAAACACAGTAGTATCACGTGACTGGATGATAATATGCATATGTAAATTAGATGCTGATGCATAATATACACAAAAAAGTTCCATATATGGTTATTTTGGGGAGGAGAAGGGGTTGGGAATAAAGCCTTTGTATTTACAGACAATCTTCCACTAACTGGGCTTTATAAAGTAAACTTTGTGCAGGTGCACATTGTTTTGTAAATCTGAAAATGGGTTTTCTGTCCATTTGCACACTTTCAGGATGAAGTCTACTCCATGTTCTAAACATGAGGCCCCAGAAAGTCCAGTACTCACCCTGAGACAAACACTGGTTGGCTAGCGCGACCTGTCCAGAGAGCAGGTACAGATTGAGACGACTGAAGATACTGGTGAGAGACGGAATAGTGATGAAACTGTAGGCCGCACACGCCTGCAATCAAACACCACAACACATGATCACCAGAACAATGGTCATCTATAGGAAAAAAGAGCAGGAATACAGCTATCAAACACTATTAACATTATGTGAAACAAACCCTGACAAAAGCAGCAGTTTTGCGCGAGTGATTTCCTTTCATCACGCGTCTGGTCTCCATGGCTAACTGATTCGCCGTCTGGAAAACAGACATAAATATGTCAGTTAAATATAATACATGAGACTACAGATAAACCTCAGGATAGTGTCAGTGTAAAATGTGACAAATAAGGAAGGGAAAACAATAAACAAGTGTTTTAATCTGACAGTAAGCATCAAAGGGTGTCTGTTAGACTTGTAATGACGTGAAGTGGACTGTCTGTGGTTACACAGCCCCAACTGCAGTATTGCTTTTATGAAATGGTGACAAAAGCAATATGATGAAAGACACCAATGTTTAATAAATCATTACATTTATTAAATAACACATGGACATGAACTTTTCTCAACATATAAATAACACAGTTGACTCTGCCTGCATTCATGTTTAAGCTGACGTGTCATTTTTCAATGTTAAAATTATGCAAAGCAGGTGGTGGCAGAAACATGGACCTTAGATGGAGCATTCACAATATGTGTGTGTGTATATATATATATATATATATATATATATATATATATATATATATATATATATATATATATATATAGATATAGTGACAAGAAAAATTATGTGAACCCTTTGAAATGACCTGTATTTATGTTTAAATTTGTCTTTAAATCTGATTTGATTTTCATCTAACTTACAATAACAAACAGACACAAACTGTTTTAACTAATGACACATACATGATTGTATTGTTCTTGTACATATTAAATACATTATTCAAACATTCACTGTGTAGGTTGGAAAAAGTATGTGACCCTTGCATAGTTGGCAAATCTGGCATCCAATTAATGAAATTTTGACTAATAAAAACTCTCAAACATCTGCTGACGTGGACCGTGCCTCGCAAAAAATAGATCTCAGAAGACCTACGATCAAGAATTGTTGCTTTGGATAAAGCAGGAAAGGGTTCAAAGTTTAGTTTAAGAGTTTAGATATTCATCTGTTCACAGTTAGACAAACTGTCTATAAATGGAGATGATTTAGTACTATAGGTGCTCTCTCTAGAAGTGGCCGTTAGGTATTCATCTGTTCACAGTTAGACAAACTGTCTATAAATGGAGATGATTTAGTACTATAGGTACTCTCTCTAGAAGTGGCCGTTAGATATTCATCTGTTCACAGTTAGACAAACTGTCTATAAATGGAGATGATTTAGTACTATAGGTACTGTCTCTAGAAGTGGCCGTTAGGTATTCATCTGTTCACAGTTAGACAAACTGTCTATAAATGGAGATGATTTAGTACTATAGGTACTCTCTCTAGAAGTGGCCGTTAGATATTCATCTGTCCACAGTCAGACAAACTGTCTATAAATGGAGGTGATTTAGTACTATAGGTACTCTCTCTAGAAGTGGCCGTTAGGTATTCATCTGTTCACAGTTAAACAAACTGTCTATAAATGGAGATGATTTAGTACTATAGGTACTCTCACTAGAAGTGGCCGTTAGATATTCATCTGTCCACAGTTACACAAACTGTCTATAAATGGAGATGATTTAGTACTATAGGTACTCTCACTAGAAGTGGCCGTTAGATATTCATCTGTCCACAGTTAGACAACCTGTCTATAAATGGAGATGATTTAGTACTATAGGTACTCTCACTAGAAGTGGCCGTTAGATATTCATCTGTCCACAGTTACACAAACTGTCTATAAATGGAGATGATTTAGTACTATAGGTACTCTCACTAGAAGTGGCCGTTAGATATTCATCTGTCCACAGTTAGACAACCTGTCTATAAATGGAGATGATTTAGTACTATAGGTACTCTCACTAGAAGTGTCCATTAGATATTCATCTGCCCACAGTTAGACAAACTGTCTATAAATGGAGATGATTTAGTACTATAGGTACTCTCACGAGAAGTGGCCGTTAGATATTCATCTGTCCACAGTTAGACAAACTGTCTATAAATGGAGATGATTTAGTACTATAGGTACTCTCACGAGAAGTGGCCGTTAGATATTCATCTGTCCACAGTTAGACAAACTGTCTATAAATGGAGATGATTTAGTACTATAGGTACTCTCACTAGAAGTGGCCGTTAGATATTCATCCGTCCACAGTTAGACAAACTGTCTATAAATGGAGGTGATTTAGTACTATAGGTACTCTCACTAGAAGTGACCGTTAGATATTCATCCGTCCACAGTTACACAAACTGTCTATAAATGGAGATGATTTAGTACTATAGGTACTCTCACTAGAAGTGGCTGTTAGATATTCATCGGTCCACAGTTACACAAACTGTCTATAAATGGAGATGATTTAGTACTATAGGTACTCTCTGTAGAAGTGGCTTTCCAGGATGACTCAAAGGGAACACCGAAGAATGCTCAATGAGGTACAAAAGAATCCTAGAGTGACAGATAAAGAATCTTTATTCAGAGATTAACATCTCTGTTCATGAGTCTACTCTACGAAAAACATTAAAGAGTCATGGTGTCCTGCTGCTGTTTTCCAACAAAAACATTGCTGCGCACCTTAAGTTTGCCACAGACCACCTTGACACTCCACAACGCTTCTGGAAAAATGTTTTGTGGACTGATGAAACCAAGGTTGAACTGTTTGGGAAGAACACGCAGCATTACGTATGGCATAAATAGGGCACCACATACCAACATCAAAACATCATCCCAATGGTGAAGTACAGTGTAGGGAGCATCATGATTTGGGGCTGATTTGCTGCTTCGGGGCCTGAAACGCTTTCCATCATCAAGGGGAAAATAAATTCCCAAGTTTATCAAGATATACTACAGGATAATTTTTAGGTGGCTGTGCTCCAGTTGAAGCTCAGTAGAAGTTGGGTGATGTAGAAGGACAGTGACCATAGGACATGCTAAGAACATCCTAAGAATATGTCTGAGCTGAAGCAGTTCTGTAAGAAAGAATGATCCAAAATTTCTTCTGAACATTGTGCAGATTTAATCCGCAGATACCGGAAACACGTGGTTGAGGTTATTGATACCAAAGGAGGATCGAGCAGTTATTAAATCGAAGGGTTCAATTACTTTTTCCACAGCACTGTTAATGTTTAATGGGATGTGTTCAATAGAGACATGAAAGATTATAATTGTTTGTGTGTTGTTAAGCTTCAGCACATTGTGTTTTTCTGTACTTATGACTTTAATGAAGATAAGATCACATTTGATGACCAATTAACGCAGAAAACCAGCTAATTCCAAAAGGGTTCACATACTTTTTCTTGCCACTGTATAGATAAACATCTGCATTAGGACACATGGTGCTTACATGTATGAGGTGAATGATGACAGCCTCTAGGTTGCAGAAGGTCGCTCGAGCTTCCACACAGAAACTCAATTGCTGCTCAAAATCTCTCCCGAACGATACCTGAAGCGCAGAAGTTTATGAATCATCATTCATAGAGTCAGTAACGAGGGGTTTATGGGAAACTGATAAACGAGACCTGAAGAACAGACTCACCATACGGATGAATCCATTAATGAGCAGAGCCAGAGATCTTTTCTCATCATCTAGAGTTAAAGCACTAGAACACAGAGACATACACGCACGTCAATGTAACGCTCTGCAGTCATGCATTAACAGATGAACTCTCTGACACAGAGCTCACTCACTTGACAGAGTCGTGCATGGTCTTACAGATGTGTAACAGTGCGTTCAGAATGACGGGGTCTCTCGTCACCTCCTGCTGGTGTCTGAATACAGGTACAAACACCCAATACAGGACAAACACTGTTAATATATATGTCAATGTGAGTCACAAATATAAGTGCTTAGATCAGTAAGCAAACCCACATTTAGGATGGAAGTATTGACAGACTCAAACGAGCCCCAGTCCACCTCACCACATATCTCCAAAATCACACATAATAAAATGTGTTGTGCAAACATTTCAAAGGTTTGTTTACGCTGTCAGCATCATGGAGAAGCCATGTAGTGTTGAACACTCAGCACACTGAAGGACTTGTTTTAGGATAATCTCATGTAGTGTAATGAATAATCATGGGATAGAGCCTTCTCATAGCATACAATCATGCATTACAGTGCGTCCAGAAAGTATTCACAGCGCTTCACTTGTTCCTCATTTTGTTATGTTGCAGCCTTTTTCCAAAATGGATTCAATTCATTATTTTCCTCAAAATTCTACAAACAATACCCCATAATTACAACGTGAAAGTAGTTTGTTTGAAATCTTTGCAAATTTATAAAAAATAAAATAATAAATCACATGTACATAAGTATTCACAGCCTTTGCCATGACACTCAAAATTGAGCTCAGGTGCTTCCTGTTTCCACTGATCATCCTTGAGATGTTTCTACAACTTGATTGGAGTCCACCTGTGGTAAATTCAGTTGATTGGACATGATTTGAAAATGCACACACCTGTCTATATAAGGTCTCATAGTTAACAGTGCATGTCAGAGCACAAACCAAGCCATGAAGTCCAAAGAATTGTCTGTAGACCTCCGAGACAGGATTGTATCGAGGCACAGATCTGGGGAAGGGTACAGAAAATGTATTCAGCATTGAAGGTCCCAATGAGCACAGTGGCCTCCATCATCCATAAATGGAAGAAGTTTGGAACCACCAGGACTCTTCCTAGAGCTGGCCGCCCGACCAAACTGAGCAATCGGGGGAGAAGGGCCTTAGTCAGGGAGGTGACCAAGAACCCGATGGTCACTCTGACAGAGCTCCAGTGTTTCTCTGTGGAGAGAGGAGAACCTTCCAGAAGAGCAACCATCTCTGCAGCACTCAGGCCTGTATGGTAGAGTGGCCAGACGGAAGCCACTCCTCAGTAAAAGGCACATGACAGCCATCCTGGAGTTTGCCAAAAGGCACCTGAAGGACTCTCAGCCCATGAGAAACAAAATTCTCTGGTCTGATGAAAAAAAGATTGATCTCTTTGGCCTGAATGGCAAGTGTCACGTCTGGAGGAAACCAGGCACCGCTCATCACCTGGTCAATACCATCCCTACAGTGAAGCATGGTGGTGGCAGCATCATGCTGTGGGGATGTTTTTCAGCAGCAGGAACTGGGAGACTAGTCAGGAACAAGGGAAAGATGTATGAATGCAGAAATGTACGGAGACATCCTTGATGAAAACCTGCTCCAGAGCGCTCTAGACCTCAGACTGGGGCGAAGGTTCATCTTCCAACAGGACAATGACCCTAAGCACACAGTCAAGATAACAAAGGAACGGCTACGGGACAACTCTGTGAATGTCCTTGAGTGGCCCAGCCAGAGCCCAGACTTGAAGCTGATTGAACATCTCTGGAGAGATCTGAAAATGGCTGTGCACCAATGCTCCCCATCCAACCTGATGGAGCTTGAGAGGTCCTGCAAAGAAGAATGGGAGAAACTGCCCAAAAATAGGTGTGCCAAGCTTGTAGCATCATACACAAAAAGACTTGAGGCTGTAATTGGTGCCAAAGATGCTTCAACAAAGTATTCAGCAAAGGCTGTGAATACTGAAGTGCCCTTTAAAAAATGAAAAATATCTTTCATGTTGGCTGTAACATTACAAAATGTGGAAAAACTGAAGTGCTGTAAATACTTTCCGGATGCACTGTATAGTGTGAAGTTGACTTTAAACTGAAAATCCCCACAAGAAACCCCTAAATTAGCCATTTCCCTCCTAAAATGTTATTTACGGATGCTAACATTGTCTTCTATCATAGGCAACACATACACATCTGTTAATGTAGGTTAGTGTTTCATGACCCTGATTTGTTCTTCTGTTCTGAACTGTCCTCTGCCCTGCATCTGAAACATCTGTTTAGATTTAGTTGTGAATACTGAGTGACAAACATACTTGATGAAGACCTCCATGATGGATTTACACACCTCCACCCTCACGCTGTCTTTCTGAAACATGTCGAGGAAGGGCAAGAACTTCTCCTACAATCATTAAAGCAACACACATCAGATCAAAAAGTCATCAAGATACTTTTAAATATAACTGCACAAGTGGTAGTTAAAGAGCCTTTACCATGGAGAAGAGCACTGAGAAGTCATGGAAGTATGTGAGAATCTTCATTATCACCGACTGAAGCTGAGAACACAACACAACACAACTGACATCAACATCATCATTATCATTATCTGACCTAATCTCCTCAACATCGGCCTCATTACACATGTGTGTACCTGCAGATAAGCATCTTCAAACGCTCTGTCTGGAGTCATGTGTTTGATGATGTCAGCAAGGACAGTGTTCACCTCCCGTTTCTGTGATGGACACATTATATTAAACAGAGAAAAGTTCTTCTTCTTTAATTCTGCACAAATGAGAATATGGTCACTCACAGTGAAGTGACGGCAGGTGAACTCTACCCAGATCTCAGCACAGTTGATATAATCCTGAATTACAAATACAATACAAACTGTAATCAAACACTTTCACTTCATTTTTAGTTCACTTTACATTAATCATGTGACCATACACAGAATTCTCCATGTTCATCTTAATTCTGAAATGACACAATAGTGTCTGACATTATAAAATGAGAAATGCACTGCTGTTGTTGATTGTCATGGGGAAAACACAATTGTCCTGTTTTTCTTGAGATAATTAGACGTTAAATTAGTGGAGAGAAAAATCCTTGTGAGGTATCAGACTCAGCTGGCAGAGTCATTCTGCTTCTGGCTTCACCAGAAAAGTACATTGGCCAATATGATTTAGTGGTTTGAAGAAAAACCATCGATACATGCAGATTTTTGCCCGTTACCCTGATTTCACTCGGCATGAATACACTTTTACTGCCGTTCTCACCGGCTAATCCAATGAGCGCTAGTGTTGTGCTCTTACCTGTTTAAATGTTCATGATTATTTCAAATCTCATGTAAAGCAATATTCTTGCGTTCTCAGACTCACCAAGTGTGTTTCCATTCACATTCCGCTTATGCTTAATAAGCCAAAAGCACGTGTGGTTATAATAAATGTAATAAACAGCTTTCCTTTATCGGTGTAAGGTCACATACAGCGCAAGCATAAACTGGTCGACACGGGTAGAATGAGCCTGTTTACATTTACATTTATGCATTTGACAGACGCTTTTATCCAAAGTGACTTACAGTGCACTTATTACAGGGACAATCCCCCCGGAGCAACCTGGAGTTAAGTGCCTTGCTCAAGGACACAATGGTGGTGGCTGTGGGGTTCGAACCAGCAACCTCCTGATTACCAGTTATGTGCTTTATCCCACTACGCCACCACCACTCCAGTATGTGGTGGCATAAGTTTACATGAACATCAATGTGCTGATCACTCCCAAAAATCCACTTATTTAAAACATCTAACATGAGATTTGAAATAATCACTTTATTCTTGCACACAACACTTATGTTCATTGGCTAAGCCGGTAAGAATGCCAGTAAAGGTGTATAAAGCGTAGATCGGTTTACTCTCAAGTCGTTTATGAACTTACACCCATAAAAGTAAGTCATTTATTGTGTTTACATGACCACACACGTTGATGGCTTAAGTACAATCGGTGTAAGAACGGCAGGTAAACACTTTACCGAGACTAATGTGGTGCTAGGGATGCTGTGATTACAGGGTTTCGCTATTAAAAATATCCCGGTTAATTTAACCGCAAGAATTTAGAATCCACGTTTAAAAACTGTGAAATGCTTTATTTAATGTGGCAAAATTGTATATGATATAAAATAATTATTTTTATAATTTTTTGTAAGCCTAAATAGGAAAACTCTTGTGCCTGTGTGGGTACTGGAGCTGTTGCTATGGTTACAGAGGGATGGCCAGGTGCCGCGAACTGAACGTGAACTTTAATTTCACGTGAAACTGAAGCTTTAACACACAAATTCCAAAAATAACAGGTTTACCAGACTCATATCCATCAAAAAAGCTACTTAAATTGGCTGTTTGTGAGCATTTAAAGGGTATATGTAAAATAAGCAGACGAAGTCCTAGAAAGAAACATTCTACCAATGGGACAGGATGCTCCACTAGTCATCCAACAACAAACTAGTACGTTTAATATTTTTAGCTGTGTTGATTTTAAAGTGATGAATTAAAGATGGCACTTTTTGTATTGTTTAAGCCGCTGACAGTGTGCAGATGCATGTGTGTGTAGTTACTATCAGCGAGTAAATTTGACATCATCCTCATTATTTAAAGCGTTGCTTCTGTACAAATTTAACTCGCTCAACAATAAATGTGAATTTTAGTCATGATCAGACTTTATATTGCCTGCTGAAAGCAATGTTCCCATTATTATTCTGCATAATAAAAGGTTTATTTGTAAGGTGTTGTGAACAGTATTTGTTGCCGATTCTTCATGTTGGGGTGTCTGGCAGAACAACGGATTGTTTTAATAAACTGATTCATGCCGTGAACTAAATGTTGCGCACCCACAATAATCTTACATTTATGCACTTTTGAAGCACTCTGTTTACTCTTCAGCACATCACTGAGCTCGGGATGCTCAAAAGCGGTGTTGTGCCCTAGATTGGAGCATCTCTACCTCCTATTTATGTGTGTGTGTGTGTGTGTGTGTATTTATCAGTTTTCTTATTATGGGGTTTCCGTTAGCGTCCACATATCCCCCAGAAATACATACGCTAAGACGTTTAGACAATTGTTATATGATGCATCAGTGCTGTTGCATAATAATAAAAATTATAAATTATTGTAAAACTTGTTAACCGCGATTTCTGCCAAACTGTAGGACTACAACAAGACACACTCACTACAAGTTATGCCCCTCTAATAAATGCTCGCTAAAGTCTTGCAATGGTTGGACGTCACTTTCATTCACTGTTTGTTGCGTTTACTTGGAGTCCAGCTGCCCTAAACTTAACCTTAAACCTAACCACAAAAATGAAAGGTTTATAAAATTACTGAATGTTATGCAATTAAAAAGTTATATTGGACACAAGTGATGAATACGAGGGGAAAACTTGATGAAAATGAAGAGGAGAAGAAGTTGGGGTAAGTAGGCTAACTTGGGAAAACAGAAAAGAGAAATTTGACCATGTATTTCTTTGAATACATAATATCATATGTGAAATATCATGTGATATGTTTTAGTTCAAATAACATGAATCAAAAAGCGATTGAATATGAATATATAAGTTCTCTAAGCCAATAGAATAGATCCTTTATGATCCAAGGGGGCGTTACTTGGTGTTGGCATGTCGTGGGTGTTAAAATTGCAGGTTTTTGAGATGCAAAAGTCAATCCATGTCAGACATTTTTCTACCTTTAATGTTATATTCAACCCAACAAAATTCAAAGAACAAACAAATATGAAATATGGTTGTATAAGGGTGCACACTCTTTTACAATGGGGCATGTGACTCTGTTTGGAATGAACAAATTACATTCAAACTCTTCCTCAAAAGTCATTATAATCCTCTGGTCATCAATAAAGTGATTAACCCTAAATATAAATGAGGAAGGATTTTCTGGCATCTTACTGCTGAAGCTATGGACCGCAAATAGCTTACAAAGTATGTGCGGGGTCTCATTGTGAACAGGTGCCAATCAGGAGAGGGGTACAAAATAATTTCCAAAACATTAGATATTATTTAGATATTAGATATTATTTTTTTAGAAATGGTAATGTTAGCAACAAAAAAAAGTTATTGGTAGTACGAGAACACTTCAATAAAATCAAAAGATCCAAAGCTGGTTACCCGTGGACTGCGCACTTTAGTGATGACCTTCCATGCTTCATTGAGTATAGAGAGTCTCTCGTTCTCTGGAGGATCGGCAGAAGACAGACTGTGACCCAGAGACGCAAATAACAAGTGCTACAGAGAACAGACAAGAGCCAGAATAAACACGAGACAGTCACTGGTGTCTTTGACCCATCTCTTATGTGTGTTTGTGTCTGACCTTGGGAAATCCTGCCTCATCACAGTCTTTGATCATGCCAATAAAATCTGTTGCTCTTGTAGCCACAAATTCAGCTCGAAACGCCCCCATGACAGAGTTCAGCAGAAGAGCACTGTGGGTGCATACAGAAGCATACAGGATTAACCTGGTAGCCCACACAAATCCCCATAAACTCACTTAACAAATCTCTAAACACAATCACTGCTGTGGAAACGATTTTATTAACAATGTTCGGTTCTACTCTAATCATCTGGAAGAAGTAATCCACTACAAATTACAATATGATCACTGCAATGCTTACCTGATGGAAAAAGTAATCAAAAAGCCTCTGAATAGATGTATAATGATTCATTTTAAAATCATGGTTTGATATGTTTCTGTTCTTCATGCACAAAACAGATCTGAAGATCTTACTTGTTGCCTAATTTCTTGCATCTCTCCATCATCTCTGTCAGCAGGACCTGTGCACACAAACACATCCGTGATATGTGATGTTAAAATTACTTTGAAAGTGATTTCCCCCCGTGTGCTGTGTCTGTACCTCTGGAGCTCTGTACGCCACACACTGCAGGATCCAGTGAATGGCAGGAGAATAGAGAGTCAGATACACTGGAATCTCCACTCGCTGTAACACCAGCTGATTCTGAACACTGTCACCATGAATCTGACGGAACGACGCCAGCAGGTCGAAGAAGTTCTTATTCAGACTGTCCTTCAGGTGAGGAGCCACCTCCATCCCCACCTGACCGAGAGAGAGAGAACATTTATAACTACATTTTCACAAGTGCTCTTTGAATGTGAAAAAGTAACCACGATGTTCTGGATGGTTGTTTACTGGCTCAAGTGAAATGAAGTCTGGCAATGATCATTTAAAAGCAAGTCTAAAGGTCTATGGTTGTCTGCCAGGTAAAAATTGTAAGTCTTATCTCCTAGTAAAGTAACAGCTCACCTCTCCTCAACAAGACAACAGTTTAATAAATAGTGTTTGTTCAGATCACTAACCCGGAGTATGAGCACTAGTAATAGTGATGCAAATACCACTAATTATAGGAAACATGTTGTGAGAGGTTGTATAATCACAGAACATTATTCAGATTTTTCTCACCCTGCATAAGTATGCTCGTGCATATACAGCCACCAGCGGGTCTCCTATTCCTCTGATCATTGCCGTCAGTCTCTGCAGCGTCTCCTGAATCCCCCTTATTGAGACCGACAATCAGTCACATGAACTCACACTAACTACATACTTAACAGCAGTGAAGTATTGCGCTCAGATACTCACGACTTTGTCAAGAAGCGATTGCATTTCAGAAGAGCAGCTTCGACATATCTGTGTCACAGTCAAGGGAGATTTCAGCTCACATAAATATTCAGGGTTCAATAAAAGTTAAGATCAATCATCAGTATTTGTGGCATAATGTTGATAACCACAAACATTATTTCAACTTGTTTCTCTAAAGATGTGTGTTCCAGTGAGACACTTTCAATGGAAGTCAATGGGGTTTAATCTGTAAACATTTCACTTTAGTGATTGTTTCACTTTTAATTGACTATATCACAATTCCAGTGGGTCAGAGGTTACATACACTTAGTTAACTGTGATTTTAAGCAGCTTGACAAATTCCAGAAAATGATGTAAAGCTCGTTCACAAATGGGTCTTCCAAATGGACAATGACCGCAAGCATACCTCCAAAGTTATGGGCCAAAATTCCAGCAACTTATTGTGAGAAGCTTGTGGAAGGCTCCCCAAAACATTTGACCCAAGTTAAACAATTTAAAGGCAATGCCACCAAAGATTAACAAAGTGTGTGTAAACTTCTGACCAACTGGGAATGTAATGAAAGAAATAAAAGCTGAAATAAATCATTTTCTCCATGATTATTCTGACATTCCACATCTAACTGACCAAAGGCTGGGAATGTTTTCGAAGATTAAATGTCAGGAATTGTAAAAAACTGAGTTTAAATGTATTTGACTAATGTGTATGTGAACTTCTGACTTTAACTTAACACAGATGCGGTTAATACAGTTGAAGCCAATTTTGCAACTTTGCTGCAATGATGATGTAACGCTGGTAAATCCCTGAATTTATCACAAAAAAAATGATTACATTTAGAATGTTTACTTCTTGTGGCTATACTTTTGAAACAGTTAGTATTTTTGTGGTAATCAACATTTTTCAATATTCTTCTCAATAGCAGTTGCTCAGCTGGTGTATGCAGGTACACCCCAGAAGTGTGCCACCTGCATACTGCCATATTTGCTCATTCGTTTTAAGTCGTAAATGTTATGTGACTAATCACTCTGAAGCCACAGGATAATAATGTCATGACAAAACTGATGGGCTGATGGAACCATAATAATGCACACAGTCCCAAACCTTCATTAGTGGAAACATCTACTTTAATATGATGTAATATTTCGCATTTAATGTTATTTCATCACATTAAACGGTTAGTACAGCATGGCCATAAATGGAGAAACAAGCTTTTTGGCAATACAATGGCGTAGTTACATTATTCACCAGCAGTGGCTGACCAGTCAAGCCTGGAGCACTTGGAGCAGTCATTTCAACTTCAACCAATGGCATGAGTTTAGGACGGGAATAGAGCGCGACAGTCTGGATATTTCAACTTCAAAATTAGTGTTTGATAGCAGATATGCTAAATAATTACATTATCCATGGTCCAGAAGAGAAAGCTTCACCAATCAGAGAACCGTGGCCAACCAAGCCTGAGAAATGTGCATCAGAGCGACCCCCTACTCCAATGATGCAATCTAATTGGTGTCTCTTCACCCTTAAACTATTTTTCTATTTGTACATATCGGAATATTTTGCAGTAAACAACCTAAAACTTAAAGTTTTATATATTCCCATAATTTTTTATCTTTCGCAATGCTTCATGGGATTGTAGTTCATTCACTCATTAAAGTACACAGTCTTGAACCTTGCGTCCAAATATCCATATTCTATATAGCATCCCAAAACTAAATCTTCTTGAAGCAGCAAGAGAGAAATACCCAGATAACATCCTATTTCTGGAGAGATTCTGACGTGCGGATTGACTGGACACTTCATCCCATAATCCCTCAGGAGCTGAGGCGACGTCACGTTCAAAATGCTGGATTTCTAAGAATGGTGGGGAATTCTCAACTGTAAGTGCTCCATATACCAAGATAATTGTTCCTTGTGCTTAAATGGTGCTTGTTTAATAAAACCAGAGCGGATGGTTTTCACAGTTGTTGTCATTCCATCATATATTCGGTTCATGAGATGATGCCCACATCCGTAAATGAAGTATGTCTGAAATCTATCGATACTACTCACATGCATACCTAAAAGAACGTACAGTTTTACCGGCATATAAGTACATCTTTCATCAAATACAATACATACTGTGACACCAAGCATTTCAGTGCAGCTTTTGTGTTCGATTTTCAAATACTTTTCTGCTTCAAATCAAAGTTTGTAATGTTGTGATTCACCTCGGAGCTGGTTGGTTTGGTTCATGGCTGTGAACTAACCCTAACCTAACCCCTAACCCTTTTATGAAGGATCTTATGTGATGCAGAAATAACACACTTCACCTTTAAGGTGCTTTTGTGATCTGTGTATGAATCACTGGACTGAAATGAGAACATTTAAAAGCAATGAAAAACATTCAGAGAGGATACAGTCGAGGGACGAGCTCTCTGATGGAGGCGATTTTAAAGAACCAGTTCAGACAAGTTTCTTTAGCTGTGTCATTCACATCATCAGCACAGAACGATTCTGAGAATTACAAAATTGATTAGAAATATCAGAGAGATGGTAACAGGTTCATTTTGAGACATGTTTTCTAAGGTGGGTTGTGATGATGCATATTATTTGACCTGGTAGAGGATGTGGATCAGCACACATGGACCAGATCCTGTCATAGACCAGACCACCTGCACACACACACACACACACACATTCACATCACAGCACCATACTCTCACACAATTTCCCTTCATCTGGCTGCATCTGTACACCATCAACATAAATTACATATTCCCATTTTGTTTTACTCAAATAATTATGACATTGTTTATCATTAGCACTGAAGAACCTGTTTAATCTGAAGGTGTTTTTAAAGATTTCCTGTTTCAGTGGTATACCCAGAATTTAAGGCTTATTAAAAAATAAAAAATAAATAAAAACAAACAAGGCGGGTCAAGTGTTTGGTATCATTGTGAATAAAACTTTTCAAATGTTGTAATGATATAGATTCATTAAAATCTATATCATTAAAAGATAATAAAAGACAAATAAAAGATAATAATTGTACATAAGAACTAATTACACATGCAAACACAACAATGACTAAAGGTTTGCATAGCATGCACACATGATTTTAGTCATGAGATTTCACAGAATGAGTTCCATTATGTGTCATTTGAGTCATTATTGAGTCTGTGTCATGTATTTGGCGCCATCTCCTGGTGGTCATATGTAACATTGTGCTTCATGTGGATTATCTAATGATCTATACATCTGATTATCTTGGATGTGGGCTCGTTTGAAAGATAACCACCTCCTCTAAATAATGATATGTGATATTTTATGTTCTGTTTATCTCTTTTGAAGTTATAAGCAGAAATGCGACATATAAGCAACACGAACATATTTGTCAAAGACATACAATTAGCTGTTACATGCTATATTTTTGTCTATTTTGTTTGTATTCTACTCTTGCTTTACAACAAAATAGAGCTTCTAAGATTTCAAACGATACATATTTTGTGTTGGTCAAGACTGGAGTTATTAATATTTTGACAATAATTTTACAGGGTTAAAGGGTCAATCTCACAATCTTTCACAAGATTCTCTGCATGTGAAAATATAAAATTTTCTACCATGATTCTCATTTCAGTGATACGGTCATAGCAATCATCATTTCCAGAACCAATTATTTGCCATAAAAAAGATTATAGTTTTTGTTCACAAAAACAATGACTTTGTTGTCAGGTTAGTGCGTAATTATCACGAAAATTTCCAAACAAACACGATTTTATTATTTCATTAGATAATTTTTTATTATTTTGTTTTGATTTGGGGGTGAAATCTGACCTGGACACGTGTGGTTGACAAGTACTAATTAAACAAAACCTCTTGATTTAATTCACAATATCACTTTCCTTTGTCTTATATTTCCCATATATCAAGTTAAGAAAGTTGTACTGCAGAGGGGTTAAAAACAGTGAGATATCGTAATAAAAACACCTGAGAAGCTCTTACCGAATGTGTCCAGGATGTCTGTGATGAGGACAAACTTGCTGGGGTAAAACTGAATTACTGATGTATCCGACAGCAGCTTAGAGCACTAAAACACAAAAGTATGAACAAATAAACAAAAGGAAAGAAAGGAACTATATAGTCTTCTCAACCCATTTTACGTCATTAAAGACTTTTGAAATGGATTCTGCGGTCCAAATTCAAACATTGGAGAGTTGTCTGCCCTGCCCTGCCCCAGACTCGAAGCTCATGCGGGTTGCCAGAATGTTGACACGCAAATTAGCCAACTTCTGGGTTTTAAGCTCTCTCCATCTTCCAAAGTCATCTCCAATATTTATCCTTGTTTTACTACCAGAGCATGTGAGCGTAGCGGGGAGCAGAGCGGCAATACTTCCTCCTGAGCGGACAGCGCCTTTCTGAAGATTCCGCTCCGCTCGCTCCGTCCGCTCAGCGCCTCTCGCTCTACCCGGAATGCCCTATTGTGATTTGCTAGTTCGAGAATCGGTGAATTAGCTAAAGCAATAGTGGGTTGGTTATGGAGTTCAAATATTGTTTTAAGGAAGTTGCGAGCCTTATGCATAAATGCACAGTAAAAATCACAGTTAAGAACGAGCAGGGAGGAGAAATTGAAAGGGAGTGTGGAGAGACTGTGAGAGTTAGCAAAGATTCATATTGGAATCTAAAGCGTCACATTGCCAGAAAGCACGAGGATGTGCTATGCAAACATGGTAGTGCAGCAAAAGGTGAGCTATAGGCCTAGCCTATACCATTCGAAAATAAATTAATAGATAAACTTTAGAATGCGAGTTTCTTTTACTAATGCCAGTAAATCATCCAGGTGTGCTTTGATAAGATGTTGTTAAGTGCATTTCACCTGTGTGTGCTTTTATGAGCATGATAGTCCAGATGTGTTTTGTGAAGTTCTACATGCATTTCATCTTGTTTGTGTGTGCGTGCGTGCGCGCGCAATATGCCTGTTTTGCAACTGCAGTTATGTTCACGGAAATAAAATAACGAAAATCAAATATACCTTTTCAGTTATTGCATTTAATAGGCAAGTTTGCCAAAGGGCTAGACATGTTTTTTAATTAAGTTAATTTAATGCATTTAAATGAATAAAAAGAACAGACTTTTATTCAGAATCACCCCAAAATAACTTCTATTTACAATCCTAGCTACTGTAATTTATACATGTATTCCAGATATTCATTACAAAGTACAAACAGAAAGCAAGTAGCCTACAGAGACATTTTATGTCTGAGCGGGATTTGTTTTACCGGTGAGCGTGAGCGATTCATCAGTGGAGCGTTCCCTTGGGACGCGAGCGACTGAGTGGAGCGCACGCGCATAAGAGCGGAATATTGAGCTGAGCGTCACACCGCTCCGCTTCGCTCACATGCTCTGTTTACTACACCTCTGGTCATGGTGGTGTTTAGACGGAAGGAGAGGCTTTTTAGGTTGGGGGAATCTGTAATCTCTGATCCAGTTTGTTTGCTGGCTTCCATGTCTGCAGCACGCCGTGTTGTTTACCTGCAAACTAGTTCAAATCCGGCTATCTGGCGGTGTGGAAATACTATTGGGAAATGGGCAGTGGGCGGGATCACACAGGCCAAAACTTAAACCGAAATTCTGGCCCGGAATGGAAACTTCAAAGTAGAATATACTGACTGTAGCATTGTTATCGGAGAAGCCAGTATTTCAACTTCACATGTTTCCTAATTCTCTAATGACATATCATGGTCATTTAATGACTTAGTACAGTAAAGATATTACATATAGCACATCAATGCCACAGTATTTAGTGAAATAGGAATTTCAAAGACAAAATGAGACTTGATCAATCTCTAAGACAGGTGGTTGAAAAAGAAGTACACTTGGTGAAAAGGAAGGTGCTTTCAGAGGCAGAGCAAGATGAATTTGATGGAAGATTATGAAAAACAAAATGTGTTTTCTTTGGAATAACATGCACTGATGAGACCAGGAACAAGTTCATGTTGGTTTCTCAGACCTGGATGACTATCTTCAGTGCTTTGACCTTCTGGTCTGAACTCCAGGCCTCTTTCAGAGATTGATTGAGTTCCTCTATACGGTTCACATAGTCCTGCTGGGACAGATTCAACAGCTCCCTCTGAGAGCCCTGCACACACAATACACCACACGTTCACATATACACATCCTGAATCCATTAACATAACATTACAGCATGAGACCCGACGTGAGGAGACGCACCTCCTCCAGATCATCCAGTTCCTCCAGTCGAGTGCGCACCTTCTCTGACACCGCTGAACTGGGACTGGATGCTTTACCTTCAAACAAAGGGTCAACACTGACGGAATGCAGCTTGCGAGTCTCTTAAGACACTGTTAGTAACATGTTGCCAATACTTGGACCATCAACAGATTATATGACTGTAACAAGCAAAAGCAAACAGAACAGACAAATATGGATAAATGAAGGACTCACTCTTGTCTGAGCCCATGAAGAGATTCTGGAAGAGAAACAGAAGCGTCATGAATGTCTTTCATTGTAAACACAGACAGGGGAATTGAGAGCTGTAAAGTGAAGTACATACTATAGACAGCTTCTCTGTAGTGGTGAATCTAGCCAGAATCTCTCCACGCTTACAGGACCATGACTCAAAGTCTGAACCCACCTCGTCCTCTTTCTCCTGATGCTTCCTCCCCAACTCCTGCCATCAAAATAAAAGACCATTCCTAAAACGTGAACAATCTGAACTATTAGCAGATCAAAACTATTTCCCAGACAGTTAAAGACTTACTGACCAGAAAGTACAACAGCATTACCATTTCTGTACACTTACTATAACAATTCTATTCGGGATGGGAATCTTAAAGAATTTCATTAATGTGGAATTTAACAATTCTTTTAGTGAGGAACAATCATTTTGATTTGAGAAATACAATTCTTATTGGATTTAATGCCCTGAAATGATGAGATCATTTCACATTTTAACAGATTCTTGCAAATTCCACAAATTAAAACGAAATTCATAATGAGTATCTTTAAACCTGTGTCTTTAAAATGTAAGAATTGTCAGAAAATTCTAATTTGGCCATCAAAACAAAAGAGTGTAACATTTGACATTAAACTGTTTTCAGTACCATTAGGGTTTAAAGGTCCTTATCTTCATTTTCGTATGGTACATTTGTTATTGAAGTTTTATCAGAGGACTCTCTGTGCTTTTCAGAGATAATAAATATTTGAGAGTTTGACCATGACAACTTCCTCTCCTTGCTCTATAAATATGGAATTAAACGTATAAAAGTTCAAATACAATATGAATAAAATTGAATTTTTTCAATGATCACTGTTTTATTATATGTATTTTATGCACCTAACACTATATTGACATTTAAATAAGGGAAATTGTAAAACTTTTTCGCTGGGTCTCATGAACTTATGGTAAGATGACATCATAATAGCTTGTGATGTAAAATAATGAGATCTTTATAATGACAGAGCACTCTGCATATATGAAAATACACAGAAATATTAGTTCACACTTTAAATATATCTTATAAAACATATAAGTCAGAATTTTCAAAACTATGTGATTTGTTTTGGGGTGTGCATGAATGTAATGTAATGGTGATTGAGCGATATTTCTCTCATATTTAACCCTCTGGGGTCGATGGACGCCAGCGCGTCCTGCTGGATATTTTCGTCATTACAGCTGAAACAACTTAAAATACTCCGTCATTTTGGGTATACAGATAAGTGTAAGACATCATTAAAGACTATAACGGGTCTACTTTTATTTGTGTACACTCACAATAACAACAAAATATTGTGCTTTTGTAAAATAAAGAAAATAAAAAGGGTGAGCTTTCAGCAGTCTCTGTGTTCTCGAGCATATTTCAGAAACACGTCACAAAAATGAACTGAAACTCCGCGAATACTTATCACACAAACATGAAACATATGTCTAAAGAAAGCTTAAAATGTCTTTTAAATAAAACTATTCAAATTTAAAACAAATATTCTCCTGCAATGTAATCTGTATGAAACAAAGTGCTGTACAGTTTTTACTAGGCTATCTAATTATCTGTAATGTGATCAAACCCACCAGCAGAGCGCGCCATTCATACGCTAATGTGCTGAGATGATCAAGGGAAATGGTAAACGACCCTGACTGTGAGGTTAATGTAAAGACAATTAATTCGCTTTTCTGAGGGTTTGTAATGATACACAGGCGAGGAAACTCCTGTATAGTGACGAAGAGTTAACATTTTCCTCAGAAGAAGAGCGGGACTCCGATGAACATTTGTATTTTGAAGAGAGACTTGATCCAGCCGAGGCTACAATTTCGGACGAGTAAGGCATTTAGTTTTCATTATTTGACATGCTATTTTATATAAACATGTACACTCACCTAAAGGATTATTAGGAACACCTGTTCAATTTCTCATTAATGCAATTATCTAATCAACCAATCACATGGCAGTTGCTTCAATGCATTTAGGGGTGTGGTCCTGGTCAAGACAATCTCCTGAACTCCAAACTGAATGTCAGAATGGGAAAGAAAGGTGATTTAAGCAATTTTGAGCGTGGCATGGTTGTTGGTGCCAGACGGGCCGGTCTGAGTATTTCACAATCTGCTCAGTTACTGGGATTTTCACGCACAACCATTTCTAGGGTTTACAAAGAATGGTGTGAAAAGGAAAAACATCCAGTATGCGGCAGTCCTGTGGGCTGAAAATGCCTTGTTGATGCTAGAGGTCAGAGGAGAATGGGCCGACTGATTCAAGCTGATAGAAGAGCAACTTTGCCTGAAATAACCACTCGTTACAACCGAGGTATGCAGCAAAGCATTTGTGAAGCCACAACATGCACAACCTTGAGGCAGATGGGCTACAACAGCAGAAGACCCCACCGGGTACCACTCATCTCCACTACAAATAGGAAAAAGAGGCTACAATTTGCAAGAGCTCACCAAAATTGGACAGTTGAAGACTGGAAAAATGTTGCCTGGTCTGATGAGTCTCGATTTCTGTTGAGACATTCAGATGGTAGAGTCAGAATTTGGCATAAACAGAATGAGAACATGGATCCATCATGCCTTGTTACCACTGTGCAGGCTGGTGGTGGTGGTGTAATGGTATGGGGGATGTTTTCTTGGCACACTTTAGGCCCCTTAGTGCCAATTGGGCATCGTTTAAATGCCACGGCCTACCTGAGCATTGTTTCTGACCAGGTCCATCCCTTTATGGCCACCATGTACCCATCCTCTGATGGCTACTTCCAGCAGGTTAATGCACCATGTCACAAAGCTCGAATCATTTCAAATTGGTTTCTTGAACATGACAATGAGTTCACTGTACTAAAATGGCCCCCACAGTCACCAGATCTCAACCCAATAGAGCATCTTTGGGATGTGGTGGAACGGGAGCTTCGTGCCCTGGATGTGCATCCCACAAATCTCCATCAACTGCAAGATGCTATCCTATCAATATGGGCCAACATTTCTAAAGAATGCTTTCAGCACCTTGTTGAATCAATGCCACGTAGAATTAAGGCAGTTCTGAAGGCGAAAGGGGGTCAAACACAGTATTAGTATGGTGTTCCTAATAATCCTTTAGGTGAGTGTACATATATTACTAGTGGGACTGTTTCCAGACTTGCCAGCCAGGATTCAGAGTACTGACATTTGAAATATGTCCCAATAAGCAAGTTTTATTTACATTGAAATGCTGTTTCGGCTAAAGCAGGTATTTAAATTGTATGCTGTATAATATAAATATGATATGAATGTTTAGATTATATTTTATCTAGTGTTTATGCTGCCTCATTATCATCAACAAAGCTTGTCCTTGCAAATGTGTTCAGGTTAAATGAGTAAAATGCACTTTAAATATGCCCATATTAGAAAATCAGCATCAGCAAATGACATTTTACAATATATTAAAATAGAAAACTGTTCTTTAAATTGTAAAAAGAGTTCACAATATCACTGTTTTTACTGTATTTTGGTTCAAATAAAATGCAGTCTTGGTGAGCAGAAGAGACTTCTTTTAAATGGTAGTGTAGGTCTAAAATTAAGTTAAGTCTTTATGTAAAGAAAATATATAGTCAGATTACTTCTTTTAACTTGTACTTGATTTTGATCATTAAGTCTCCTCACATTCATTCTCTTTCTGTCACATTCTTCATTGATAGGCCCAGGGGAGGGGTCTTTGTCTCAGGTGTGAAACACATCCATATTCATGATAGTTCACGCCTCCTCACATATGACCTTTCAACACTAAAATTGTCTTACCGAAGTTCTATTACTATATTGTTTTGTATGAATGAGTGATCAGGATGTTTTTCACATCATTTTGTAGCAAAATCTCTAGACTACAAGATCCAGTTTTCAAAAGTCTTGTGGACAAATGTTTAGCATGTGTTATATGACCTTATTTCTGTGACTTAAAATTTATTTTTTTCAAAAACCATACATAAATGTTATTTTCTCAAAAATACAAACATGTACATAAATGTTGCTCACATATTATTGTAGCCCAGTTTGTGTTGAATACAGTGTTATCAGACTTTAGCCATTAATATGTTTTTAAGCAACTGAAAAAAGCACAAATGTCAAGGCATGTCAAAACTTCTGCAATACCCAAAACACCCTCAGACCCCAGAGGGATAATACATGGATTTCAACTGGCTTTTTAAATAAAATAATACAAACATTTTTAACCAAGCACAAGTTGCTTATATTCAGCAAATACTTATTTTAAAATATCAATAACAATATAATCATTACTGTCACTTTTACTTTATTAAAATAAGCTGTTTTTTATCCCAACAATAGAGTCACTTTTCACGCAAGTCCACTGCCATTTTAAATCGATTGATATAAACATTGAAATCACTTTCTTCACAAATAACCACTAGATGGTCCATAAACAAGTGAAACTTAAATATTATAGGTTGTTTGGCTCATCAGCTTGAACAGAGGGTGAAATAAGAGCTGTCAAATGCTCTATATCATCTTTGAAACACATGACGTTATAGGCTTGACTAGAAAATGCCAGCAATTACTCTGAATTCTTGGTTAGTTACAAGTTGGACATTTATTACATGTTAAAGATTATATGACTGACTTGTGGTTCAGTAAGTTCAATAAGGTCACATTTACATGTTGCATTAACATGCGTTTCATATCCGGATAGCATCTGGATATTGTTTAGCTGGATTGCATTTACATTTTGCAATCGAATATGTCTCCACTGTGATCATCTTATAGATATCTGATCAAAGTTACCCACACAAAATGGATAACCCTATTGCTGCAGTGTGCTGTAGAAAACACTCTCACAGTATTTTAGCACGGTGTTGCATTGGCAGAAGAATGCATGTTAGAGAGCCATTAACATAACCGAAAATCATGTCAATCATTCGTGCGTTTTACCCCAGCAGAGACGCTGTGAGGGAGAGTTGGGGTCTCAGACGCCGCAGCGAAGAGCGACAGCGGATCAGTGCCATCCAGTAGAGAACTGAGAGGATCCAGAGCCACAGAACTGGAGGAGGATGAGGAGGATGATGTGCTGCCCTTCCTCACACCACGACCAGATTTACTATCTGTCACCTGAAAACAAGCCACATCACAATCATATGTTGATGGAGCCATCTTTCTGCAAACATTTAACAAAAAAAATGACATACAGTACAAGATTGGGCATATATTGTATAAACACAAAAGGTATTTAATGCAAAAATCAAGACAATTTAGGCTACGTTCACACCGCAGCTGAAATCTGATTTACTGCTCAAATCAAAGTATGTATCACATTTTAAACACAGCACTTTTCAGATACTGGTCTGAACTGCCAATGCTCATAACTGATGTGTTAACAAGCCCTGACATGTTCATCATTATAACTTTATAAAGTTACTGTAATTAAATGATCATTTTTAACACAGTGTATCTAATAATATATCAGAAGGACTTCTAGTTGACTAATGTGGTAGTGCAAGTCATTTGTAGTTATATGGAGATCAAGATATTGATCCATATATAATATTACGAGTAAAACAACATAAAATCACCATTACATATTTGTAAGTAAGTAAGAAGAATTGTTCTTTTTATTCATTGTTACATAAATCTAACTCAGTCCGGCCTCTTTTTATCCACATATTTTAATATGCATGCACAATAAAACTCCTGAAGCCTATAATTGTATTTCCTTAAAAAGGATATTTGTCAAGAACACAAGATATGAATTTGATTGCCACGTTGGAAAAACTGATACATGTATCCGATTAATTTGCACACTTGAAAGTGTCTCGGACCAGCCTGAAGCGCTTGTTGACGCAGATCTGCGGTGTGAACAGCTGTCATGAGACGCATGTGTGAATGTACCGTGATGGCTTTGAGAGGATGATAATCACTGAACTCCACAACTGAAGACTCACACTGATGCTCACACTCATATTTACGACTGCGAGAGTGCCTGAACAACACACAACAGTACAGAACAATACTAAGCTATATTTGTGGACATTTGCATGGTAATAACAGGGTATTCTTTGAGGTACATGATGTAAACAGAGTCGTATTTGTATTATAACATCATTCAGTGGCATCTGATCCCATTAATGTAGTGTACGGCACGATACAATAAACCATTCTTAAAACACAATAATCTTCATTATTCCTCTAATTTATCAACATTAATCTCCGTAAGTGTTTCCTACTGTCAGAAATGTTCTATATAGATGTAAATATTTCTCACCACTGAACTGCAGCCATGTTTCATGAGTGTCATGTGACGCGGAAGTGCTCGTGATAAGAGTCTTCCTGTCATAATAAAAGTCTCTTTTAAGTTTTAAAATGTCTTTAAAGCCGTTTTATTCACAGTTTTCCTGAGAAACCAGCGGGCAGCGCCATGATGATTCGCCAAGTAAAAAATGCCAAAATGTGCGATCAGAGGAGAACAACATCAACTATTTAAATGTTACTTGGAGTAAAATTGAATTTCAGGTTCAACTTGTGCAGTTCTTGGCTGTTATAACAGCTATAATAATTAATGATATAAACGTATCTGACCTCAGATCATCGATCACTTCATGTCGTCTACACACTCACGTGAGTCACCGTCTATTAGAAATGGTCATCTGGAAGTATGAGTATGTTTTTGGCAGTTTGTAATATCCTCAACATCTCATTACCTGAAAACAGTCGGAACATGAACCTTTCGAACACATCACTGACAGAAATGTATAATTGTCTGTGAGAGTGGGAGACATTTTTAAGTAAACAGGAAAATAAACATGGGAATAACCATATTTTATTGGAAGAAAAAGATACACTAAAAATGTACCTCTGACAAAATAATTGTATATATGTAACTTTTGACTTCTTATTCAAAATGGCACAGGGCGGTTGCAAGGGAGATCAGATATAATTATGTCTATGTGGGTGAAATGATTTTTGATTGACTTTAAATTATATTTGATAAATGTTACCCTGATAGCACATGTACATCACCCAGAAGTCTATCTGATGTGTTTTTAATAGTTTTTTAGCATGCGTTATGTGTCTGCGACCATGTGCCGCATCACGACTCACGACACCGGCCATTTGATTTATTTCTTTGTGATTCGTCAAGCTTGTGTAAAGCAAGGATACATGTGTTTTGTGCCACCACAATGTGTTTTGTGCTGTGAATTATTGGCTGCCGACAGCATGAAACCATCAAATTTCAAGAGACATTTAGAAACCAGTTCATACATTTCAATACTTGATTTTAAGGACTTTTTGTTTACAGTGGCACAATCATTGTGTTGGGTCACTAATGTAAAATACAGTGCATCCAAAACCAGCAGAGAATTACTGCTAAATAACATAAAAGTCACAGCACGGACAGTTTGTTCAAATCTGTTGCTTCTCATTAATCAGATATTAATCTTTCTGTTTCTGCCCAAGACATCCACCCAGAGTAATGCAGTAGTGATCTAATAGTGTAATAATAGTACTGTCATCAGTGTGAATCTCACATGATGTCTTCCAAGATCACGTTGCTGCTCTTCTTCTACTACTTGATTCATTTTAAACAGGTGATATTATGATATAAAATAAGATCCCTGATGATTTCATTGTGATCTGAACATTTCAGTGCCAAATGATTTATACATCTGTCACATGGTTGACACAAGGATTCAGTGATTGATTAATACTTTATGAACACTGTAAGTGGACCTAGAGAAAACATTTAATAATAAAACTGCATTTAAAGACCCCATGAAATCAAAATTGGACTTTTGTGGCAATTAGTCCATGTTCATTTTGACGCTCCTATATTTGAGAAAAGAAACTTTTGGCAGACATTGAAAATAAAAGTGTATGGTCTCTCCCAGGAAAATAGACCAAATATATTGACAATAATAGCGACTCATCTTCAGACTCAGAGGTGTTTTTATCCAATAAAATGTGACTGTTCCTCCCTCTTATACCACCTGTACCAGCTCACAATGTAGAGCAACATGTTTCATGACTGTGACCTAAACTCAAGGATGCATGTTCGAAACTTTCCATTTCAATTGAAAATACGGCAAAACTGGAATGAAAACTGCAAGACAATTTGCGGGGTGTTGAAGCACAACCCAACTGTTTTCTGTATGATTTGTCAAATACTGAGCCAAAAACACAGTGTGAAAACATGAGATAATGGAGTTTTTGAGGGTTTCGCTTGTCACTTGAAACACAAAGAGCAAGAAAGACACAATCACATGGTTTTTCTGTGACTGTTTTTATATCTTCTGTGAGTGTAAATGAATATTCTTTTCAATGTTGCATTAAAAACATGTTTGCAATAATTCACTCGTTCTTTTCCTTTCACAGGCAGAGAGAACGAGTACTGATATACAGCTGCATCTTTACATCAAGTTCATGATTCATTCTGTTCACAATCATTCTATATTTATATATATTTTTATTTGTAGGAAATCTCAAGTCTCTTGCCATCGGAAACAAAGGTCCAGGCCATAAGAATCAGAAATAAAAGTCATATCCTTTAATTCTTCATATATGTTTGTCCAGAAATTCTTGCACTTTTTTTTAAAATGCAACAAATACTCGTCCAGCACTCTTCCTCTCTTTGTCCTAAGGGATTTCGTAACGGAGTGGAGGATACTAGGAGAAGAACGATCCCAGTCTGATCTCTCGGATATCAAAATCCCAGATTGACCACCATTAGTCTCGGATGAAGTGTGTGTGTGTGTGTATGTGTGTCTGCTGTCGTGTTGGGAGGGCACACAGTCGTCGGTAAGTGGATAAGGATGGCGGCATTGACGGTTGTCATGGCGACTGTGTGGGTGGGCTGCTCTGGGCAGAGCTCGGGGAAGGGGAGGGGCTACAGCTGGCCCGTGAGCTGACCCCGCCTGCCGAACTCTCCAAACCCTCAGAGTTCTCCAGCATCTCCTGGATGAGAGGCGGCATGGAGCCAGGAATCTCCATCTTCAGCGTGATCACACGCTCCGCTCCTGACACACAGAGAAACACATTCGTTTTAACAGCAACACTACACTAAAATATGAATCTGTATCACCACAACACCGCTACTGAATCTACAGCACAAAACACACAGTGAATCCAGTCTGATTCATGAACAAATGACTCACTTATGAATCACTTAGGAATCAGTCAGAGCAGTTACTGATTAAATCATTACTGAAACGTAACTTTCGTGAGACTTAAATCTGTTTGTTCATATGACAACATGTAGTTACAGTCTATCGCCAGACCATTCGACATCATGTGCAGGATATGATTGACAGATATCAATTCAATTTTCACCTTGTCAAATGCTATTTCTTCAGATCAGCAATTGCATTTGCATGTAAAAAGGTTCATTCTGATGTCATAACTTATGGAAAAATACCCATTCTTGATATCAACATTTTTATTTCAACTAGTAAAAAACATAATTCTTGATATCTAACTACATTTTCACTATTAGAAATACACAATTAACCATCATACACTCCTGTTCAAAACACAATTAATAATTATTAATATATCAATAATTCATTTTTAACTAGTTGAAATTCCAGTTTCACATATCAGCAACATTTTCAGAAGATTCAATTGCTACTAATACAAATATCCATTCTTGATATGAACAATTGAACTAGATGTGGTATTTCACATATCTGTAAATGGATTTCAGATATCAATAAATTGAAGAGTAATTAAAGGTATAAATGCAGTCATCGTTTACTCACCCCTGTGTTGTTTTAACTCTATGTATACACATCTTTCTTTCTTTTTCTGAACACAAATGAAGAAATGTTGTGTTCAGTGATGTCATACAATGACAGTTTATGGTGACCACCTTTTTAATTAATGCAAATAATTCAGAAATCTAATAAGAACTCAAATAAAATAAAAAAATAAGACCGGGCATAGAAATGCATCTTGGACTACAAACTCTTCAGACATGTTTAGTCAGTTCTGTTCTCTGTTTTGTGCGCAGTTGTGTTTTGTTCTGTTGTCAATATCACTGTTTTTAGAGAAATGTCTCTATGTCGTGAGGGGGCTGCGTGTACTGTTGCTTTCAGTGAATATTTTCACTCAATAATACATCAAATTTCAGTTTGTTTCTCATCAAATCTTATTGTGTATTTTCATAACAATCATGACTCTCATGAATAATTTATTAGACTTCTGAATTACACTTTTGTGTTCTTTTGAAGCATGAAGAGGTGGTCACCATAAACTACCATTGTATGACATCACTGAGCACAACATTTATTCACAATTTCTCCCTTTGTGTTCAGAAAAAGAAAGAAAATCATAATAACACCGAGGTGAGTAAACAATGACTGAATTCTCATTTTTGGGTGGACTATCCCTTTAAGATATCTTAAAAGGCTTTCTCACATGACCGAAATCTGAAATTAACATAACATAGCCACTTGAAAAACCAAATTACAGATATCAAAATTGAGCATTTTTACTGGTTTGAATTCCATCATTGATATTGAAATGGGCATTTGCACTAGTAACAATGTAATTGTTGATATCAAAATTATAATTTTTACCAGTAAGAATTGTTGATATGTGAAATTGGAATTAATTATAGATGTCTTTGATTGTGTTTTGAACAGGAGTGAATGACGGATCATTGTGAAAGCGCTCCTGTTTCAAAGGTGTTCTGTCTTCCACGGTTTCGTCTGAAGACGTGTCAGTGTTAAGAGCCAAAATAAACTGTCTCCTCGCAAAAAACACGATAGAGGTTGTTCCAAATTGTCAAACCCAAAAAAAAGATGGCAGGCTTTGGCCAATCCTAGATCTGAGATATTTGAATCACACACTTGCAAAGCGCCCATTCAAAATGATTATTCAGAAAAGGATCTTATCGCACGTCCGCCCACATGATTGATTTGCGTCGATAGATCTTAAAGATGTGTACTTTCATGTTCAGAGATTTGCGTTTAAGGGAATGACGTATAATTTCAAAGTCTTGCCCTCTGGGGTGTCTCTGGCTCCTCGCACGTTCACAAAGTGCATCGATGCGGTTCTCACCCCTCTGAAACTGAGCGGTGTGCGGATATTGAACTACCTTGACCATTGGCTGTTACTGGCCCAATCAGAGGCTCTGTTATGCCAGCACAGAGACTCACTGCTTCAGCATCTAACCAGCTTGGGTCTCAATGTCAACTGGGTGAAGAGTACGCTCTCCCCCAGCCAACAAATCTCATTTTTGGGAGCCTGCCTCGACTCCGTGAGCGGGCATGCGCACCTCAGGAGCGAGTGCATCCAGGCCATTCTACAGTGTCTGTCTCTAAACTGGGGAAACACTTCCACTGAAGCTGTTTCAAAAAGCATTGGGGTTTATGGTGGTGGCTTCCGCGGTCATTGCGCAGTATGGACTTGCGCATCACTATATCTCAACACTGTTTAGTTACTCTAGTACCTTGGATAGCTCCTCCCTTTTACCAGCGAGGTGTCACGATGAGGCAGATTTTCAGGTAGAAAGTGGTGATTACAGATGCTTCCAACAAAGGTTGGGGGGCGGTGTGCTATGGACGCCTGGCTTTCGCCACCTGGACAGGTGCAAGGAGGGCGTGGCACATTAACCACCTAGAGCTATTGGCTGTATTCCTAGCCTTGAAGGCTTTTCAGTCCGAAAAAGCGAACTGTTATGTTCTAGTTCACTCAGACAACATGACAGTTGTGTCATCTATAAACAGCCAAGGCGGAATTGATTCGCCACCATAGATGAGACTGACGTGTCACCTCCTCCTGTGGAGTGAGCATCATATCCTTTCCCTGAGAGTGACATATGTCCCAGGCCATCTGAATTACAGTGCTGACCTATTGGATTTGGGAAATATTCGTCAAAGCAGAAATCTATCTATTTGCCTCAGTGGAGTTGCCAGATCAGACTGTCTGATCAGCTCTTTGTGAGCTATGGAGGATGCACAAAAGGAATGTCCGTCTCCAAGCAAAGACATTCTCACTGGATAGTTGATGCGATTGCCCTGACTTACGAGTCGCAGGATAAGATTTGCCCAATTGGTGTAAAAGCACACTCATCTAGAGGCATGGCCTCTTCATGGGCATGGACGAATGGTGTGTCTTTACAAGACATATGTTTTGCAGCAGGATGGTCTTCTCAAAACACATTCGAAAGGTTTTACAACCTAGAAGTAACTTCTCTCTCTTCTCAAGTCCTCTCTGTTTAGAGCACTTGTTATTTCATTGGCCAAACATATACTTATGCCCCTCCCCTTAAGTAAAGGCTCCTCATCATTTCACACAACTGCCTGCATTCAGGCCTTTGTAATTTACCATAAAGTCAAAAACACTTTCATTATAAATAAACTCCCTTACCGACTGGGTTCGTGAAGTGGTTAATCCATACTATATGACTATAATTCATATATCCATTTTGGGTGCTCCCCTCTTGGCTCAACATGAGGGTCACTCACTTGCAGCATACTCATGCCGGTAGCTATCCCGTGGGACTGCGGCGTCATGTTTCCTCTGTGTAAGGTTATGTCGTGTAGTGCTGCGTGATGGGATTCTGTTCCCCATATGTGTTAGCATGGAATGTCAAGTGTACTGAGTCATAAGGGAACGTCTTGTTATGTATGTAACCTTTGTTCCGTGTGATGAAGGGAACGAGACATTGCGAACGCTGGCCACACTACAAGACTCGAGTTCTTTTGAGGTGCGAGCGCTCCTTGTCCCTCAGTCAGAAAATTCTGAATGGTGTTTGCACGCCTGCTTTTATAGTGGACAGCTTCGCTCCTGAAAGGGCAGGGCTCAAAACACCACAGACAATATTAGAATATTGCCGTTATTGTAGAGAGGTTTCAACTTGGTTGTGTGGAAGGACACTCCCCATATGCATTAGCTTGCAATGTCAAGTGCATGAGTCGTAAGGGAACCGAGGTTATGTACGTAACCGAGACATTTTAACTAGTGAATATCTGTAATATTTTGTATTCATTTCCTGCATGTGATTACATACATTATGAGTTTTGTTGTAAGCAGTGGTGTTTTATAAAAATGAATACACTACATGACAGAATAAATGAAATATATTAGGATAAGTTTTGGACTGGATATCTGCCACCTCTGTGAAAAGACGTAAAGTCTCTCCTCTTTCAGCAACAGACTGCATTGCATTCTTTCCCCAAATATTCCTTCCTCAAAAGTACAAAACAATCATTAATGGAACCGATAAGGAATCAGAAGTTACATTCCTTACATTTCCCATCCCTATATACACACGTGTCTACATGTGATTTATAAGAAATATAACAGAATTATAATCAAGGTTTGTTCACCATCCGCTTCTGTCAATTTGCAGTTCGGCTCTCCTGATCAGGTTTTTGTTTGCTTGTTGGCTTATTTGTCCTCAGTTTATTTATTTTTTTATCTACAACTTTCTGCACTCGAGTTCAGTTCCTTAACCTCACAGCTCTATATGGCTGCTGATTGAAAAATAAGAGGGATTTGTGATGTCAGTTGAACTTGGGACTTTGGGAACATACATTGATAAATCCTGCACATCAGATCGGGAGCCTGTATTAAGACCAATTGAATCTATAGTGTGGTGGGGTAATGTGAATGTGAGACTCACCCTTGGCACTGATGCTCCTCAGGTCTGTGATCTTCATGAGCATCTTGGGGAACATGTGAGGTTTGTGTGGCCTCCTCTTCCTCACGTAGTTCTTCAGAGCTTCCAGCAGTGGCTCCTGCAGTACATCCACTTTATCAGCCTGTTCCAGATCCTGACGATCTGCACACAAACATCATCAATACTCTATAGATTCACTGTACGGGAGTTTAGAAGCACTCAGATGATGTGACTGGAGGAATGTTGTAAATGAATGCTTTTGATCAGGCCATTTGATGGTATTCAATGTAAACCTCAAAAATTATGTATTTTTGGTTATTTCAATGTATGGACCCTCGTTTCTAACATTTATGTCATAGTTTCAAAATGTGAAACACAATACAAATTAAATTAGTCCTATAAGCTCAGATGGGCCCACAAGAAAAATTAATTATCATCAAAATATGAATAACTCTAGTCTTGATCAACACACAATAGGTGTCGTTTGAAAGCTTAGCAGCTCTACTTTCCAATGCATGTAGATATTATGACCAAAACTGAACAAGTGCTTTAAAACTTGCAGACAAATCAGACATGTTCTGTTTTGATCTTTTATTAAAAACAGTTGCACTGTAATATTATTACAGTCAGTAAAAACATCAAACTCATCAAATAGTCATGTGTCACATGTTGTTGGAAATCTCTCAAAGAGTAAAATACAACCAGCATATTTGTTTTACTCATATAGCGAGTAACAGCTAAGTATATGTCTTTGGCATTTATATTTCTTATATGCCGCAATTTCTGCTTATAACTTACATAAAATATCACATATCATTATTTAGAGGAGGTGCTTATCTTTCAAACGAGTCCACACACAAGATAATCAGATGTATAGATCATTAGATAATCCACATGAAGCACAATGTTACATATGACCACCAGGAGATGGCACCAAATACATGACACAGACGTGACAATAATGACTCAAATGACACAGAATGAAACTCATTCTGTGAAATCTCATGACTAAAATCATGTGTGCATGCTATGCAAACCTTTAGTCATTGTTGTGTTTGCATGTGTAATTAGTTCTTATGTACAATTATTATCTTTTATTTGTTTGGAGATGTTTTTGGACACTATGATCAATTATAGATACAGATACAGTTGACATGACTGAAACATAACAATAACTGAGACACCCAGAGATATATCATGTCAAATAAGTTTTTGTTGTTGTGATTGTTCATAAGTTTCTTAGGCTCAGAGTCTCAGAATATATCATAATCTATATCATTACAACATTTGAAAAGTTTTATTCACAATGATACCAAACACTTGACCCGCCTTGTTTGTTTTTATTTATTTTTTATTTTTTAATAAGCCTTAAATTCTGGGTATACCACTGAAACAGGAAATCTTTAAAAACACCTTCAGATTAAACAGGTTCTTCAGTGCTAATGATAAACAATGTCATAATTATTTGAGTAAAACAAAATGGGAATATATAATTGTTTTTTTTTTTGTTGTTTTTTTTAATTATGGGTATTCCACTGAAACAGAACATTTTTAAAAACACTTTCAAGGTTTAAACATAATAAAGACATATATCCCAAACTGTTTTTGAACTCAAGGCAGAATGAAATTTTAAATTATTTACATTTATACGCACCAATATATAGGACCAAAGGGAACGACCAAAACACATAACAATATTACATAACAGCAATATTAAACACTGTTCTTGTTTAACAGTTCTGACTGTGATTTAACACTGTGAGACAAGGAAGTGGCATGAAACTAGTTTAGGAAATGTAATAGTCAAATATAAAATCACAATGTTGATTAATTTAATATATCATGATAAAGCAATATATCACCCAGTCCTGATTTTGATTAATAACAATCATGAATGTAAAACCACCAGCAGGTGTCACTAGAGATCTGTCTGTGCACATGGAGAGCACACTGACTATATGTGCAACTATACTTATATGTATAATAACATCTTTAATAACAAGCCAAAAGCAGAAAAACTGTAGCTTGTTTCAGAAATGACACGTATATGTACAGAATTGACTATATTTGTGACAGCCATATTTTGAAAAATTCCTCACAAATATAGTGAAACGTGATGAAAATGACAAGGACATTTGAAGTGGTCCTGATTGGTTAAAAAGGCTCGTGAATTTTTCTAAATCATGTTTTGCTTCAAATCTAGTGGTTTGTCTTTGGTTTAGATGTTGGGTTCAGAACTTGTAAACTAAGGTTCAGCTAAAGCAAAAACCATTCCATCTATGAGATCCTCAGTAATATAGTGAAACAAACATCTGTGTAGTGTGTGTGTGCGTACCTCCACACAGCAGGCAGATGGCACTAAGTAGTCCCGTCTCAGCGTCGTCCATCTCAAGCGGCAGCAGTTGGTTGGCGAAGGCGAACACCAGGTCTGTTAGCGGACCAAAGCCGGCGTTGTGCATCTGTGTTCGGTTGAGCGTTAAACCGTCAGAGAACGTCATGGTGTCCTGCTCTGGTGTGTAGCGAGTGCAGATCCGCAGAATCTACAGCGACAACAACACACACAAACACAGTGAGAAGACATGTTTGACTTAAATGAATGGGCTCAGAGATCGACAAAATGCACAACGATTCCTGTCAAATAATAATTATATTATTATTTTTATATGACCAGCAATGGAATTACAATATGAACTAATATTACCCAAATGTTTTTGCCAATACTTTTTATTTTCCCACATTGGTAATATGTATATGCAATTTCTCACCAGTATGTCGAGACATGCAGCCTTGAGCAGCGTGATCTGATCCGCGATAGTGAGCGTGGTGAATCCCGGCAGCTGCTTGGCGAACTCCACTGTCTTTATGATGCACTTGGTAGAGAGCTCGCTGAACTTATCCCACAAATCCACATCCAGAGACACCCGCTGCTCTGAACTGTTACTCTGTTCACAGAGACAGATAATGTTCAGGTACACTAGAACAATGCTGTAAATATCCTCACAAATTAAGCTTTTATTAGCCTGTGTAGATATTAACCACAGTACTTGTAATCCACTCATATAACTAGTACTAGGCAATATAGCAAAATTTAATATTTTCAGCCTTTTGACAATATCTTGATATTTATGTGTTTATTTTTTAAGAATTTTAAAGAAAATTAATTTTAAATAATTAAATTATAAAAAATGATATTGTTCTGGTTACGACTGTATTCCAGATTTCCTGAAAGGAGGGAACGAGATGTTGAAACTCGTCCCAGGGGTGACGATCCCTGAAGCCCTTCAGAATAACGCCAATCTCTTGGCAGATGGCGCTAAATGCTCCGCCCTTGAAGCGCACGTCATCACAAGAATATAAACCAGAGCACAGTACCAATTCATTAGTATTATTCATCTGAAGGGAATAGAGTGCATCTCTTGAAACCTTATCAGCAAGAAATCAATGTATGGTGAGCGTACGCAGCGTCTCGTTTCCTCCTTTCAGGGAATCAAGGATACAGTTGTAACCAAACGTCTCCTTTCAAGTCAGTCACTTTGATGATGCATCAGTAGCTGACACTATGGAAAATGTATACCAACGTGCCATGCTACTTATTTACATACACAAGACCTACTAGCCAGTAGGGTAGTTAAAAAGGCATTGACAAAGTCTCCCCTTAGTATTGAGCAACAGGAACCAAAAGAGAGAAACCTCAATAAACAATTCATAGTTAGGAAATATAACAATGGCACTAGCCATACTGGGTAGTGAAATACTGCCTGGACATTTCAGTCCACATATCAGTGGGATAAAATAGTTCAAAACGGTTAAACAGTTAAAGTAATGCCACAAGCCAACAAGATAGTAGAACGTTTAAAACATTGCTCTTCAAACTGGGAAGAATCAGGGAACGGTTTGGTCTTGAGACCAACAGCCAGTACACAATTAAACTAGCCAGTAAGGCAGTAAACATGTCACTGCAAGATGTCCACCAAGAACTCACCCTTCACTCAAGTCAAGGAGGAGGCCATGCTCCTGGTAGGGTGAGCTTTAACACCCAAGGCGAATCATAAGCGAGTGCAATGGTGTCAACAGCTCAGTGAGAATGTCTTTGCTTGGATACAGCCAAAAACATTGAACAGTCTCCAAAGCAGACAAAGAACTGATCCATCAGCCTGAATTGACTCGTCAATGTAGATGTGTTGCGCCGTCACAAGGCATGTGCAGTCTCTGTGCCTTGTCCAATTCAAACGGAGGAGGAGAGAAAGCGTGTAAGGCTACCACCTAAGCTCTGAAGGGAGTGACCAAAACCTTGGGCATACAACACTCCCTGGCTTGAGACTGACTTTTGATAAGCCTGGTCCAAAATGTAAGCAAGGAACATGGACCAACAGGGCCTGAAGATCCCCAATACATTTTACTGAAGCCAAATCAAGTAACAGTGCAGTCTTCTGAGAGAGAATGCACAAGCTTACTGCATCAACTGACTTGAACAGGGAACCTGTAAGCACATTTAGTACAAGCACCAGATCCCAGACTGGAACAGTAGCTTGGGGAGAGGGTTTAAGCCATCTCACTCCTTTTAAAAACGTAATGACCAAAGGGTTATTGATCACAGACAAACCAACCAAAGGGGCATGGCCATGTGCTGGTACCTTACCGCAGGAGGAACACCAGTCAGCGAAAACGTCTCGGGTTATGACTATAACCCTTGTTCCCTGAGAAGGGAACGAGACACTGCGTCGTTGAAAACGACTCTTTGGGGAACGCTCCTTAGCGTGCGCCTCTGAAGTATGAATGAAACTATTCCAATCTTGATTGGTGTTGCGTCATGACGTAACATGTGACAGCATAACCAGATGCATAAAAGTGACGCCGGCACACACACACATTAGCCTAGCGATGAAGCAAGCCGCTCTCAGGCCTTGAGGGGCGTGGCAGGACGACGCAGTGTCTCGTTCCCTTCTCAGGGAACAAGGGTTATAGTCATAACCGAGGCGTTCCCTTCCGAGGGAACTTCGCACTGCGTCATTGAAAACGACTCTTTGGGGAACGAATGCCCACTAGGCCACGCACCGAAAAAGGCCTGCCCTAGGGTGAAACTGAACTCAGGCACTCAGCTAGGGCGAGAGCACACGTCGCCAGGCGTACTAGGGAGGTGCAGACTATAAAACCTGATGAAAGTGTGCGGGGTAGCCCAACCGGCTGCCTCACAGATCTCCTGGAGGGGTACTCCCGATAAGAAAGCCCTAGAGGACACCATGCCTCTAGTTGAATGAGCCCTTACGGCCAAAGGTGAAGGCAAATTAGCACCTTGTAGGCCGAGATAATAGCCTGAACAATCCAATTACTAATGGTTTGTTTCAAGGCAGGAGCCCCTTCCTAGGTGACCCAAAACACACTAACAGTTGGTCCGACCTCCTCCAGGAAGAGGACCTCTCGAGGTAAACGCTCAAAGCTCTGACAGGGCAGAGCAAATGGAGCCTCTCTTCTTCTGCCGACACATGAGGTGGAGGATGAAATGCCTGCAGGACCGTAGACCGTGCCGTGTTAGACGGCACCTTAGGCACATAGCCAGGTCTCGGGTGCAAAATGGCTTTAACTCCACCAGGGGCAAACTCCAAGCAAGCTGGCGTCACTGCCAGGGCTTGAAGATCACCCACCCTCTTTAGAGAGGTAATCGCTAAGAGAAAAGCCATCTTGAACGTCAAGTCCTTGGGCGAAGCCGACTGAAGGGGTTCGAAGGGGGCCAGGGATAACCCTTCGAGAACCACCGCCAGGTCCCAGGCAGGAACCCTGGACCTGGTTGCCGGTCTCATCCTCCATGTACCACGGAGAAAACGAATGACCAGCTGGTGCCTCCCCAGAGGCCCATCACTCAGTGGTGCATGGAGCACTGAAATGGCAGCCACGTACACCTTAAGTGTGGAAGGGAGAGACCACGCAGAGAAGCGATCTTGAAGAAACTCCAGAACTGAAGCCACCGGGCAGTTAACTGGATCTAATTCATGTTCTCTACACCAAGTGGAGAACACATTCCACTTGAGGCCATATAATCTCCTAGTAGACGGAGCCCTAGAGCTAAGTATGGTTTCAACCACCCCGCTGATAGACCAGCATTTAGGTACTGAACCCCTCAGGGGCCAGACCCACAGTTTCCACAGCTCTGGACGAGGGTGGAAGACTGTGCCCCTGCTTGAGACAACAGATCCCTCCTCAGAGGAATCTGCCATGGCTGAGCTATCAGGAGTGAAATTATGTCTGAGAACCATACTCGGGCCGGCCACATCGGGGCAACCAGAAGAAGACTGATGCCCTCTTGGCGGACCCTTTCCAGGACTCCGGGAGCAGAGCGATCGGGGAAATGCGTACAGGCTGAAGCCTCGGCCAAGCCTGTACCATGGCGTCCAACCCCAGTGGGGCTGGATGTGAGAGGGAGAACCAAAGTGGACAGTGGGACGCTCTCGAGACGCGAATAGATCCACTTCCGATGGTCCAAATTTGTCCCACATCAACTTCACCACCTCTGGATGAAGTCTCCATTCCCGGGCCTCAGCCCCTGCCTCGACAGGATGTCTGCTCCCTGATTCTGAACCCCGGAATATATATTGCTCTGATAGACAGTATATTCCCTTGGGACCAAAGAATTATCTGATGCGCCAGTCTGCACAGAGGCGCGATCTGAGTCCTCCTTGTCGGTTCAGATAAGCTACCACTGATGTATTGTCCGAACGTACTAGGACATGGTAACCTTTGATGTCTGGAAGGAAGCTCCTCAGAGCCCTGAACACAGCCAACATCTCTAGACAGTTTATGTGCCAAGAATGATGATGGTCCTGCCACAGACCCCTGGCAAAGCTGCCGTCCACGACAGCGCCCCAGCCAGTGAGGGAGGCGTCTGTCGAAACGGTTTTCGGCGACATGACGCTCCCAACACTGGCCCTTGGGACAGGAACCAAGGTTTCTTCCATATTAGCAGAGAACGAAGGCACCTGCGCGTTACTCTGATTATATGAAATGGATTCCCCTTGGGGGAAAACCCCTTGGTTTTCAGCCACCACTGGAGGGGCCTCATGTGTAGAAGGCCCAAAGGTACAATGTTGGATGCCGCTGCCATGAGGCCCAGCAGTCTTTGAAATTGCTTTACAGTGATGGCCTGGCCTAGCTTTAACCCGGCCACCATCGCCATAAGGGACTCGATACGTGCAGGAGACATGCGTGCCTGCATCGTAACCGAGTTCCACACAACGCCCAGAAACGTTGTGCACTGGGATGGTTGTAACACACTCTTTTTTGAGTTGAGTCTCAACCCCAAACTTCGAATGTGGCCAAGAACGACATCTCAATGCCGAACCGCCATTTCTCGAGACTGGGCCAGAATGAGCCAGTCGTCGATATAATTCAGTATACGGATGCCCTGAAGTCTCAGTGGAGCAAGAGCTGCATCCATACATTTGGTGAATGTGCGGGGAGAACGGAAGAACCCGATATTGGTAAGCTTCGCCCCTGAAAGCGAACCTCAGGAACCTCCTGTGACATGGAAGGATGGATACATGAAAATAGGCGTCCTTTAGATCTATCGTGACAAACCAGTCCTCGGATCTGATCTGACTCACGATGACAGGAATAGTAAGCATTTTGAACCTGAACCTCCTCAGAGACCGGTTCAAAACTCTGAGATCTAAAATCGGCCTCAACCCCCCATCCTTTTTTGGAACTATAAAGTACCGGCTGTAAAAACCAGACTCCCTGTCTGAATGAGGAACACGTTCTATGGCCTCCTTCAGCAGCAGAGATTGCACTTCTTGTTCCATCACCTGCCCCGGAACCACTGTAGTCTGCACCACCCCAGAGAATTTGGGGGGGCGGTGCCCGAACTGCAGTCTGTACCCTGATTTTATTATATGCAGGACCCATGCAGATATGTTGGGAAGATGATTCCATGCCTCTACAAAATCTTCTACTCTCGAGGCTGGTCTCGGGTGTTTTGCGCGCACTGTTCTTGACCTCCTGAAGCGGGATACTGGCAGGATTTGGTCGATACAGTTCTTGTGACCACAACAGATGTGTGTTTTTTATCTTTTGACGCGAACGGCACGGTGTGCGTTCGCTGGAAATTGGTGTGGCCCGAAGCGTCAGAGACGGCGGGAAACCGACACCGATTTCCTGAGGGCTCCGCTATGAGAACAACCTCGGTTGCTCTGTAGCGGGGGTTAGCCCTCGAGGTTCTACCACCCGGTTAGGACCTCTACCCGAAGCCCTCCTAGCCTTAAGGACGTCCCTCAGGTCGGCCCCTGGCTGGAGGGCTTCCGCTGGGAGCGTTTCCTCTGTTGCCAAGCTCCTGGAGGAGGGGCTCTAGAGGAAACGCTCTCCTTTTGCTCTGCACGGTGCGAGGAGCTGACTGAAGGCTGGGGCTGCCATAGAGCGGCCAATAGCGCGGGCCGTCTCTTTAGTGGCCCGGAGAGACAGATCTGCGGCTCTGCGCAACTCCGCGATATCTTCGGGAGTTGGCCCCTCCCCCTCGTCTAAATCTTTCAGGAGATCAGCCTGGTACGCCTGCAAAATCGCCATTGAGTGCAGGCATGAACCAGCCCGACCTGCCGCCATGTAAGCCCTGCTTATTAATGCAGATGTATCTCTGCAGGGCTTACTAGGCAGCGCCGGGGTTTTAAGGGAAGATGCCAACTCAGGAGAGAGGTAACCGGCTAAAGCCTCCTCCACACCAGGCATCTTCCCATAGCCCATATCCCGTGCCCCTAAAACGCTGGGGTTGTGACGTGTGCTGCAGGAAACGCTCGTCTAATTTGCTTCCGACGTGCGTTCCCTGCTCATTTTGTGGCCAGCTAATGTTAAGTCTGGCCACAGCACGCGTCACAACCTGAACCAGCTCCTCATCAGCCTGGCCGAAACCCGGCGTGCTTGGCTCACGGTCATCCACATCAATGCTGAGCATTTCCACTTCCTCGGAAGCAGAGAGCTCGAGCATTGGGACCTGATCGTGGGCAGAAGAAGCCGTGACGTGGGCTTCTGCACCACTCACAGTAGGCTCGGGATCCTCAAACGAAGAATGAGAAAGTGCCGGAGCAGTCTCATTCTCATCTGCAAGATCCCGCTGCGAACCCCACGATCTCAATCGCCGGCTGCCTCAACAGGCGCGGACCAGAACCGTGGGGAACGCGAGCCTGACCATGCTCATCAAAGCACGCCAACCGGGGCGCAGCACTCTCAGGGGTAGTGCTTCACAGCTTTCACAGGCAGATCCCTCGAGAGCTGCCTGTGCGTGCTGCGCTCCCAAACAGTTCACACACAAATGCGTGCGTGTCCCTACCCGTAATAAAACGAGGGCAGGGGTGCACACACTTCTTGAACTGTTCGGTGGCCATAATTCTTTTAAATAGGACAAACAACACCAAGTAAGACAAACAATATACATAGAGCTTGCTGAAGAGCGAAAGCTAATGTGTGTGTGTGCGGCGTCACTTTTATGCATCGGTTATGCCGTCACATGTTACGTCATGACGCAACACCAATCAAGATTGGAATAGTTTCATTCATACTTAAGAGGCGCACGCTAAGGAGCGTTCTCCAAAGAGTAGTTTTCAACGACGCAGTGCGAGTTCCCTCGGAAGGGAACTCACCATTTTTAGGGATATAGCCACCTGGTTGAGGAGGCTCTGTTCTGTAACACGATGTCAAGCTCTGGCTCTGAAAAATCATCGCTGTCAATGAGCCCCGTTCAGGGGCCAGACATGAAGTTTCAACAGCTCCGACTGAGGATGCCAGGCTGTGCCTCTCTCACTCAGTGGAATCTTCCAAGAGGGCATCCAACAGCTCTATCAGGTCTGGGAACCAAGGGCGGTTGGGCCACTCCGGCACAACAAACAGCAAGCTTTCCCTGTCTTCCCGAATTTTGCACAGCACTTGATGTAACAAACGAACAGTGGGAAAAATATTTTTTGTGAGGCCATGTGTGAGCTACGGCATCCAAGCCCAGTGGAGCCAGAGTCATGGAGTACCAGAGGTGACAGTATGTGGTCTCCAGGGCCACAACTGCAGTGTTGTCAGTGCAGATTAGACCGTGAAACAGCACATCTGTCTGAAAAGCTCTCAAGAGCCATGAGAAATGCAAGCAGTTCTAGGCAATTTAAATGCCACGTAGTTCACGCACCTTTCCTGGGGCAGAAGACAAGACGGCTGTTGCACAGGGCTTCCCGGACTGTGTTGGACGCGTTCGTCGTGACAACCTTGTGTCTGGCCACTCGGCCGAGTGCAACGGTCTTCTGATAGAACACAGGTGTTCTCCACATAGCTAGTGCGGCTAGTGTCACTGGGGAGAATTAAGAGATTATGTCACCACATGTGATGACGGACTCTCGAGTTGACCCAACATTGGAGAGGCTTTAAATGTTATAAGACCTGAAGGGTTACGGTGGCCATCAAATTCATAACCTGCTTGAAATATCGCAGTAGTAACTGCTAACCCCAACTTGAACTCATCAAGCACCAAACATCAAGAGTACAGATTAAGTGCGTTCATCCATCAGATGCACCGATGTGGCCACCTAGTCATGTTTAATTCTATGAAGGAAACTTGACGACTGGGCACTAACACGCTTTTCGTCCAGATGTGTAATTAACAGATCCCTGTGCTTGCACGGTTGTTCCTTGGATTGTGATGAAAGCATCCAATCGTCTAGGTAGTTTAATACATTGATACCGCTCAGCCTCACATTTCATAGATGAGTGGGGAATCGTATTGGGCATTGGGACTTTCCCGTGGTGTCAGCTACTGATGCAGGGTCAAAGTGACCGACTTGAAAGGGAGTTCAATATTCTTTGATATTTATGGGTTTAATTTTAATGAGATTATATACTGTTTCAACCAAACTGCTCTTATGGCCAGGTAGAAAAAGAAAACTTGATCAAGGCATGATTTCCTACGCTTTTACTAAATGAACACATATTCACTTTTATGCACCAATATAACAATACAGTATATAGTAAGAAATATGTAGGAAAATATTGCTGTTATAACAACGATATTTTATTATATGAAAAACATTACAATAATGGACAATAAGACCAGAAATGTGTATTAAGAAATAATTCTGATTGCACGTTGACTTTAGAATTTTGATATTCATAATGTTCCATTTCTAATTTTATATCTCCAGCACAATCACTGTGAATCTATAGTGAATATTTGATATATACTCACTGTGGTGTATTTGCCGAGTTGACAGAGTGAAGGGAAGGTCTCTTGGTGAGCTTTTCTGACTCTGCCGATCATCTGCTCCGTTTCTGGACTCAGTGTGTTCCTCTCTGTGCACTCCTGCTTCTTCTCTTCCTTCTTCTTCTTGTTCCTGTCATTCCTAACTGCTACAGAGAGAAACACAACATGGGTATTTTCTTTTGAAACACGCATAACCCTTATTTTAGTGCAATGAATGACTGACAGTTCTGATGTTATTTGGGATGCATCTGTGTTTACATGACTACAAACGCAATGTGGTCATATGAGTTTGAAACTACTTCTATATCACAAAACGTTTTGGACCCTCTTAACACCTGTATTTAGTGCTGTTCACTGAGATAAACGGGGTCTCTCTCTTTGTGGGGTGTGTGTGTTTGTGTTGTGATGAATAGTGCTGGAGGGTGAAATCATACATAATGCTGATGGATCACCACAGGTTTCATTACACCCACAGCTAATCTAATCACACATGACACACATACACTATAATGGCACCACAGTATTTTCTCTCAAGTCTCTGCTAGTGCTTGGACCTTCATTTCATTCCTCTCTCAGGCCTCTGGAGATGTGGAATTCATTCCGAAATAAAAGTAGGCGATCTTCACGTGCATGCATTAGCTCCTTTGACAGATTGGCACAGCGATCATAAGCCGCAAAACACAATTTAATGAAGTCATTAAAGAACTATTAGTCTGGCCGCACCATCACTCATGCACAAGAGCTACTGCCAGACCTGCAATGAGAGAGAGCCAGAGAGACAGGACTCTTTCTGCAGGACTACAAGTATTTCATGCGTGTGTGTCTGGAAATGTGATTTTTACACTCTTGAATTCAGACAATAATGCTCGAAACATTTGCTGCGCAAGTACATGAACACAGATATTAGTGTTTGTTTCTTTTACAGTATGTGTGCTTGTTTCATCCACTGTGAGCCTCTAGAAAGTAAAGACTCATTAAAACATGTTTCACACTCTCACTAGTTTATTTCATTTGTCTACTAATAATGTCCAACAGTGTGTGTACATGCATCACTGGAGATTTATGTCATTTTGTGGTTCAGAAGACAGGGCAGAGAGCACACCCCTATCACCATCAATGAGACGCCAGTGGAGTGTTCATATCACCGATGATCTCACATGGTCTGTTCACACTGAAGCGGTGGTGAAGAAGGCTCTTCAGGTTACTGAGGAAGTTTGGAATGGCAATCCTCAGATCATTCAACACATGCACTGTGGAGAGCATTAACTCTGGCTACATCACTACAAAGCCCTGCAGAGGGTGGAGCTTCCCTCCTTCCAGGACATCCACACGAGGCAGTGTATGAGGAAAGCTCAGAGATCATCAGGGACTCAATGGACTGATCTCACTGATACCATCAGGCAAACGGTACCGCAGCATCAGGACCCGCACCAGCAGGCTGCGGGACAGCTTCTATCTGCAGGCCAATAGACTGTTGAACTCAAAATAATAACATCACCACAGCATAACCCATCCCATCTTCCCGTGCATTGCACTTTATAAGTTCTCCGTTACACTGGTGTCAGACTGATCATGTTACACAGAACTGTCTGTGTCATGTACCGCTCCGCACAGACATACACTCCAGCATTATAGACTGCACTATCATCACTACTCTGTGCCCCTTGCCACTCCATTTGCACTACTGTATACTGCATTGCTCATCCTGCACATGATCACCCTATCACGGCTGTTATTACGTAATGTTTTATGCATACTATATATCTCATTATTCTATATTCAGTACAGTTTATATATTCATATTCTCGTGCTCTGTACATTGATTATTATCTGTACATGAGTGTATATCTGTTGTTCATACTGTACATGTGTCTATTGTGTATTCTGTGGTCTGATATTCATCCGCTCAAGATTCTCACACCTGCACACTCGTGGATACGATTTGATTTGTGTGTCATTTCCAGCACATCTCAAATCCTCTATTGTGTTTAATAGGATTGTGTGCTGAAATGATGCTGATGGAAATGATATTTTTAAACTTGTTCAAATGAAATGACCAACTTCATTGTCTTGCGAAGACTAATTACATAGATAACATTTGATTATCCTAAATACACACAATTAAATGATTTTATCACACTTTTTTGTGTAATCTTGCTAAATGAAACATTGATTGTGAAAGTGATATTTTCCATGATATTTTATCTCAAGCATGCTCTTCACACTTGGTTATCAAGTGCACTAACTTTTGAAGAAAGGATTGTTTTATGGTGGAAATGACATCACAACTGTCCTATTTATTGAAAAATATATAGGAATTATTTTCATGAGATCAATATTAAAATGGTTTGTTTATTTCACTCTTTGTTTAGATGATTATAGTTTTAAACATGTAATCATGTGTATTATTATACTGATAGTCTGATAGACATTCGAGAAGTACCAAAAATAAATGATGAAGTCCTGGTGAAACGTTTCCAATTCAGTTGTAATGTTTCATATAACAGAAGGAGAAATCTGTTCATTTGAATCCAAATCAACCTCTGGGACATGAAATGACCCATAATTAAAGACTATACGCACAGCTGAATGCAAACAACACGCAAGTCGAGATAAAGGGAGTCTGATGCAGCACTTCATTTACACCTTCACTTCAAAAGAAAATGTAAAGGAACAGTTCACCCAATAATTAAAGAGTCATTATTTACTCAAAACAAGAAGGCTAATAAAATAGTCCATATGTCTCGAGTGCTATATTACAAGTCTTCTGAAGAAACACACACAAATTGAAGTCATTATCCACTGATAATCTTCCCCTCCACAAAGCTTCATCTAATTCATGTTCATGTCCAGTATTAAAGAAGGATGTATACATTCCACTAAAAATGAAAGATAACAGCATACAGGTTTATAAGAATCTTCATATTTCCTTTAGGAAATGCAACTCTAGGTTAATGATTTTTAATGCCCACATATGTCTGTTTCAGTGTGTGTGAGTGAGTGAGACTCTTGACAGGGATCATTTGAGAGGAGAAAATTAAAGGACTGACAGATCGTCCGTCACAAAGAAGAAATTCAATGAAAGGATAAAAATGTCAATTTTCCTCCCTCACTCTCTACTCCTCCTCTTTCACTATCCTTCTCGGCAGTAAGCGAGATGAGCTGTGAGTCTAATGCATCTGCGGCTGAGAACACTGCGCTGAAAATTAATGCGTGTGTGTGAAATATTTGTGCTTTAAAATGTTTGCAGGGAGTGAAGTGTAAAAGTGGCACTATGCATCATTTTGTAAATGTGAGTGAAGAGATCTGAATATATCTGAATTTGTGTTAATGGAAGTTAATGTGTGTGTGTGTGTGTGTGTGTGTGTGCGCATCTGGCATTGTGACTGATCTGATGGGTCATCTGTGCCAAGATCATCATGATGTCCACTAGGTCTGTGAATCGTTGTGGTGACCTTTGAGGCCCATATGCTCATAGCTGTGAGACTTGTGCATTAAGAATGTGAAATTCAAATATTCATTGAATTAATTAACATTAAAATGCTAAAACTGTGCCAGACGTTGACTTCAGACCGATTGCATTCTTGAGCTAAACAAGGCAAGATGCTGCGAGACAAACAGAACGCCGGTGTATTGAGACGTGTTTTCAAAGGCTAAAGATTTTAACTTAACACAGCACCTAAAAAAACAGAGCTATCCTGAACAAGACGCAGAATAAACTATGAAACACTGCGAAACGGTCCAAAACATTCATCTACTGTATGTTTACATAGAAAAACAATTGTAAAACTGTGTGGATGGACTCAAAAGCATCCTTTGCCTTTCTGTTGTACTTATTCTGTTACAACAGCCCGTGAGTTTAGAGTCTGAGCCGCTTCACTACTGCGTTTAGTCGAATACAACTACTACCTGGGAATATTACTACCGTACTCACGAGTCTGGGGTAGTACTGTGACACCGGTGAAACACTTGTCTACTGTCTACTGAAGCATGTTTTACTGTTTATGTAACATTTAAAAATATAAACGGGGTGTATCTGTATGAAATGGAAGGCAGTTTTTAACAGTCAGGAATGTTCTTAGCAATAATATATCCGGGTGCTGTTTGGCTTACATGTGTTCGTTGCGCCCTCTTGTGGATCAATTAAAAAATCTGGTGACTTTAAAATTCAAATTTAATTCAAATTTTAGTAATATAAGGTAAAAATTTGAACTCAACCCTGTTGACACAAAACCGCGAGCCTCGTAAAACTTGCTATAAACATGTCCAGGCCATATTTCACCCCAAAAATAAAAGCTATTTGCATTGTGACATTACTTTAAAAAAACATATTACTGTAATTCAAAAATCTCATTCTCATTACTGTTAAAGTATAATAATAAAACATAATGCACATCATCATAATGGAAAAAATTGATTGTTTTTACTGTATTGTCAAAAGTATCTCATTCTCATTAACGGACAGACAAAAATATCTCATTTTCATTGCTGTAATGGGAAAAGCACACCTTCTCTTTACTGTTTTTGGTGTGTATATATTTTATGCTGATCTAAATTAAAATCATCATATTACAGTAATGAAAATAAAATGGGAATTTCAAACATTTTGGGAGATGATGTGATTGACTGACATGAAAATAATGTCACAATGCTGAACAATCTTAATGGTCCTAAAATCTGAATTTTTCTTTTGATACTGGGGTCAAATGTGGAAATGTTTTAGTCAGATTCACCCAAATATTCATTTACACACAATAATGATCAGCTTTGACATGAGATCATTTCCTCTCTCTCTGAAAAAGAAAGCGGCGTTCTGAAACGTAAAGTACACAGGAATGCCGTTTTTCTTACGTCGTTTCACGATTAAGAGAAAGCAGGTTTAATGAAGCCATTTAACACATAAGTGCTGTTCTCACAGGTTTCTGCTTTTACGCAAGAGGGAATCCCCACTATTGCAGCGCATTTCAGCTGCAGGTCACAACAGAAAGTTACAACTCTGGAATATCTGGAAATAAAGCCAAGCAATGGGGAATAATAAAGTGAAGATGTTTGTTATTTACACAAGCGTCGCGGGAAAATTACGTTGAGAAATCTGCTTACTCACCGAGCCGCATGTATACACCGCTTATACAGATCATGTAAACAGAAACGCTGCTTTCTGACAATAAGATTCTTTCTGGCGTTCACATAAACGTCAGTGAGAGTGTGAATCCTCATGTCTTTGTTTGTATGTGCTGTTATTGAAGCATAGCTCACATTCTTTGGACATTCCTACTTCCAGACACTTCTGCAGGCGGCAGTACTGACAGCGGTTGCGCGTCACTTTATTGATGATGCAGTTCTTCTCTCTGTGGCACGTGTACACCATGTTCTTCTGAATACTTCTCCTGAAGAAACCCTAAACGCACATCAAACACACAGTAAGGACCGTAAATGAAAGAAAAGGCAGGTTAATAGAGTGTGCTCGCTGAAGGTCAATCTCTTAATGCTTTCAATATTCATAAGCCTCATTCAGATCCATTGATTCCTGACCACAGTGAAAAGGTCAAGAATCTGTCAGACACTAAGAGCAGAAAGACAGAGAGGAATATAAGTGGGTGTGAAGAGGAGGAATAAAACAATGACTGTGAGGCTCGAGTCTGCTGAAAGAAGAATATGAAATTCTTTTAAAAACATGCTAATACCGCTGTACTCCGCTGTTGTTAGTGTGTGTAGCACAATCCTTGTCACAGCAAACAATGCTTTTCTTGTGTGGGAATGATTCTTTTCCTTGCCTCAGGACACCACAAACTCTTGCAGATGATGTATTTTATTGAGCTGTAAGAACTGAAAGCGTCGGGTTTCTCTAAACGGAACAATGTTCAATGGTTTGTTGCACACTTGATATTTCTATGAGTCCATTTGGGAAAAGCTAAATTGAAATGTAGCTTTTACACTCAACAAGCTAACTACTCATAATTTAAACGTTAAACGTATGGCAAAGAAGTAGTTAGTTACAACAGTGATTAGCTACAGCCAGTAATTAAAGTAGTAGTTAGCTACACAACAACTTACTAACAGAAAAGTACACTGACCAGCCAAACTAAGAGACGAACAAAAGTTCAGTGTGTTTTTGATGACAGCTTCACATCCCTGGATAAGCAGTTCACTATGTGCCTTAATGAGCTTATTAAAAACAGTGTGATTGAATTATATAAATACAGTATATAGTTTACGTATATTTATTAAGATTAAAGGTATAATGAGTCCAATCCTCTCGGAAGTGTACTGGAACTCTCAGAAACAACATGCCGGCTTCCCGTGTGATTATGTTGAATACGAATAAAAGCATTAAAGGTGCTGTAAGCGTTTCTTCATGGAGAGCTATCCATAAAAATGTTCAACTCCCTGAAAGATATGAATGAAATAAGTGTTGTGAGATATCTCACCGGTCTCTGTGACAGATCTAGACTCTGCAAACAAAAATATGTCCGCGGTCAATGGCACTGTCGACCTGTCAATCATTTTGCATGTTCTCATGGTGTTGTAGCAGGTGTGAACTATTGAGGCTTAATACATTTTATGCCATGTTGTTCATAACAGTTGCCAGTTGAGGGCGCTACGTTACTACTGTTGATTTTAACAACCATTTGTGCTCTCAATAAAGCTCATATTTTGCTATCTTTGCTGCGTTTTGGAATTAGGGGCCGTGGCTAATTCAATGGCCCATTATCATGGAAGTAGAAGAGTTAAAATCACTTAAAGTACCTTTAAGTATCGTGAACTGACAGTACAATGGTGTTTTACAACATTTATTAATCTTAGTTCATGTTAATTTATCAAAATACTTTTGTTCATTGTTTTAGATCAGAATACATGAACTAATGCTAATGTATACCACTTTTAATGTTAAAAATGTATTAGCATGTAGAAATCAACATGAATAAATGCTGCTAAGTATTGTTCATGTTAACTAATGTAATTAACTCATTTGAATGAATACAACCTTATTGTAAAGTGTTACTGATAAAAGCTAAATTATAGGACTAAAATCTCAATAAAGGGCAAAGAATCATTTAAACAAATAAATCAAATCAACCCTCTGAATAAAACTAAACCAAAGAGGAAAGTGTCTAAGAACAGCAACTATCACACCAGTGAAACTGTATTTAAGTGAGTAGTGTTTTGCTCAGTTACTCCCCAACACTGGTCAACCACATGCTGTCTGTGTCTGTCACCTTGCAGCCTTCACAGGCGCTGACGCCATAGTGGTACCCTGAAGACTTGTCCTGACACACGAAACAGGGCTTATAGACACGAGGAGGAGGGGGCGGCGATGGAGGGCTGGGGACGATCTCCTCTGAACTCGTACTCTGAGTCTCGATCGCTGTGAAAGACAGAAAGAGATGGAAAGGGTTTCTTGTAACTGGCATCAGATGTTACAAAAAAAAAAAAACAGAAGAACTGCCAACACATTTGAAATTTTGGGGGCGTTTTGCCTCGAGATCCCGTCATTTCCGATTCGGTTCAAATACATGGTGAAGTATGCTTGACAATGAAAGTTTTTCTAAAGAAGAATGAAAAGAAGTTTTAATATTTTTCATTTTCCTCTTGGATACTCCTACTTGTCATTGACCCTTCTGTACATTTAACAGAAACATTTAGTCATTAGCATATTTCCCATCCATCAAACATTTTTAAATAAAGACTCACAAGCCTTGACGCAAACTAACCAGCCCTGAGCTGAATCACAACATCACAGACTTTAAAAGGGTAAAGACTGTTTACTTAACGTCCTTAATGAAGAAATGAACTACAATCCCATGATGCACTGTGTAATTGAATATCCACAGTTTTCCTGACTAACCATTGGATGATTCGAATGAAATGCATCAATTCTTCAATTACAAACTCTTCAGACATGTTCAGTAAGTTCTGTTCTCTGTTTTGTGTTCTGTTGTCACTATCACTGTTTTTAGAGAAACAAAACGAGTTTTCGCTTGAACGCCTCAATGTCGCGAGGGGGTTATAAACAATAACAGAATTTGACATATTTGGGATAAAATTCATGTACAAATGCAAAAATAATCAAATGATTTGTGTCTTAGTGTGATTAAATATACAGTTTGCATGTGATGTTCACTTCAAAATGATAAACCTCATTGGTCCCTTTCAAGGCTAAATAGTCTCTGATTCATTAGAATCACACGCGCTCTGCAGATTACAGAGAGAAGAGCACTCATTAACCTTGAAGTGTGCAGTACATGAAGAATATTTATTTATAGAATTAAATCACATTGCTTTGCAGTTTAATAAATACCTTAAACCAGTGTTTCCCAAACTGGGATATGCTTACCGTTGGGGTACACCGAGTGACAACTGGGGTACACGATTACAATTCTGAGATTCTTTCAATTTTATCACAGTCTAAAATTCATTCAAACTCAGTTCATGTCTTTCTCACTGGCAAAAAGTATTTTTGACGTAGCTTAGTGATGGCAAGTAAAATTCTTAACTTTTTTACCAGACTCGCACATGTCCACGATTTTATTTTTGAATTTTTTCACAGTTTAAAACGTAATTTGTATTTAAGGTAGGATGCATTATAATTGATTCTGTTCATAAGCACTGATGACAGGTGTCAGACATTCACATGCAGTCATTTCCACTCACGTTTGCTGTTTTCACATTGTTGCATGATGTTTTTCAGCAAATGAGCTCAACCTGTCAAATGTGACATAAAAAAGCACCCTGAGCTGACTGCACAGATACTCAATGCTCAAATTCGGCTGGCAATGCCGTATCTTTAATGATGCGCAATTCCAGACACAGAACTGAACGCTATACTTGCATCCCGTGAGGCGATGAAGGGGGAGTTTTCAAGTTATGCAGTTATATCATATCTAGCATTTCCATCTCAATCTGTAAGCCACTTAGTCAGCATGTACAAAACGTACAAATATAACATGTTTAATATAAGGAGTTGTTTTACAAAGATAATTGTGTTAAATATACCTATTTTCAAATGACCTTGTGTGAAAGTTATCTATGTGTTAGAGAGGGGGTATGTGAAAGGATGTTGAATGTTTGGAGGGGTATGTCACTGTAAAAAGTTTGGGAACCACTGCCTTAAACCATATAGCGAACTGCTTATCAGTGGAACGCGATAACAGATTGGTCAGTCAGATGTTCCGTTTACCTGCCATCCTACATTTCTGACATTAGCTTGCGGGCCACATGAAAGGAGGTGGCGGCATTGAGTTTGACAAGTGCTCTAAAGTAACGGCACTATGGAGCCACATGCTTTTTTTGACAATTTAACACACTAAACATCACAATATCCACTAAGAACATACGACTAAACATAATATTCCACTTGATTGTGTCTTTCGCATTGTCGCTGCTAAGCTGCAATTTCCATTTCCATGGTAACAGTGGCTTCTCTGATTGGTGAATCACACTTACCGGGAGACTCATGAAACATGTGTAGCACAGTTGTGCTGCTCATAATTATCCAATCATCACATGACAGAACAAGACATAAACACTTGTAAACACATTTCAGACCAGTGGCAGAGCAGCACTGAAGTGAGGATGACCAGACACTGCTAGCTTGAATTGTAGACAGTTTTTCTGCAGTTTTTCTGCAGCACCTGGGCCATTCCATGTCACATCAACCCAAACTCATTAGATTCGGACAACTTAGATTTAGTTAAAACCAAGTTTGAGATCCCCACGCTTTATGGTCTCTGATGCCCAGACACTTTTAGTACAGAAAAAGGCTAATGGGACAATCAGTACAAATAGAATAGAGTTACAGAACAGCTTTGCAGATGTACATTTGTCCAGATGTACTGTACATGAACTCCAAAAACTAGATAGTTTCTCAAAGCTAAAGATCATAGATGAAGCGTGTCTTAGTGTTCCTCTGGATGAATGTAGTAAAACATGGAATTCTGATTGTCACTCAGGGTAAACTTCTGGCTTAGGATCAGCTTCCCCACCTCAAATTCAAACCTTAATAACAAGTGAGAAGTGAAAGTCTGACTCTAGATCAGTGGCTGTGGACGAATTCATCTTACATGAGTGGTTTCGGCCGAGCACGGTGTCCATGCGATCAGGTCTGAATTTGTGAAATCATCAGATATTTTCTCAACAAATATTAAATAAAGTATTGTAACTCTTGGATTGGGTTATGGTAGTACGAAAACAAGTTCATAACAAGTTTGTAGTGTTCCTTTTTAAAAATTGTATTCATTCACATCAAACTCGAAATGAACTAGCACGAGATGACTTCAGCAGAAATCAATTCATCAGACATATTTATTGAAGACTCTCTCCATTGGATCTTAGCTGGACTTCTACAGCTTTTCAAGTCATGGCTGCATGACATTGTCAGTGCGGACTGTGGCGTATAGCAGTGGCGGCTTGTCAATAGAGGGCGGTGGGGCGCCGTCTCCATCAAAATTCCAGAAATATAACTGAATATAAAAATGAAATAAAAATAAAAAAATAAAATTGTTTACTCATACGATGTGCAGGCTGGTAGTAAGAGCCTCAGCATTTAATAAAAACTGGCTTTAATCGGTTAACTAGTTTCTATGTTTTTCAATATGTTTCATGCGGTTTCATGGGCAAGGGACGCCGGACAAATTGATGTCTATCTGAGTCCTTAAATTTTCGGGCAGCATTTGACCTGAAGCTGGTCTCTAATTGGTTTCTTAAAGATTCTCCTCCGTGCACAGGTCGCTGCGTCCCTGGCGAATCAGAACTGGATACATGTTATATTATCCAATCTGATAGGTCTCGTCACCTGTCATTCAACTTTACGCTCTTGGCCATTACTGCGACTGCGCAGGCGACTCCGCCAAAACTTTGCTAGGCTGATCACTTTCGCAGAGATAATGGCAGCAGTTAAACCAAACTCTGTCATTGATTTACAGAAAAACCCTTTCACAAGGCGTTCGCTGGAAGAAAAAAGGAAACTCTCTCCATGCCATTGGTAAGCAGAGCAGTGGTTCTCGGCCAATAAAGGGGCGCCGGGCAAGAAGAGCGTGAAAGGATTGCAGCAGAGGTGAGTTTGTTATAGAAATTAGTCAAAATACCATTTTACATTATTGTTGTGCTGCAGAGATGTCCTGCCCACATCATATAATATTCTACAGACTCAAGAAAACATTTTTTGTTTGGTATAAATCCTTACAAAAATCATAATTTTAATATTATACAACAGCATTCCAAAAATAATAAATTGGCAACATAAAAATAAATGATCAAATGAAATATGAAGCCACTACTGTCTTGTATGGGACAAAAACTCAAATGGCTCTATTTTTATTTTGAAAGTCAGTGCAACTGTGAGAACTAGTGGCCTACTCCAGGTTACTACCTTACATATATATATATATATATATATATATATATATATATTTATTATCTCTATAGGTCTGTGATCCTGGGACACACTAGGGAGCGTTTCTCCTTCACAGACCACCTTGTCTGTGCCACCTTGTTGCAGGGGGACAGGTTTGATGAGTAGTTGGATACCTTTCCTGAAGATGCATTGAGCAGCTCCATGAAAGCATACCCGATGCTCAGTGGAAGCAAGCTGAAGACAGAGCTCAGTCTCATCTACAGCAAGGAAGAATTCAAAGCCTGCCGTGGTGCTGTGGACCTATTCCAGCTGTTTATGGAGAATAATCTCGAAGAAGTCTTTTCCTAAACTGTGACTCTCCTAAAAGTTCTCATTACCACACCCATGACCACGGTTGAAGCTGAGAGGTGCTTCTCAACCTTGAAAAGAATAAAAACTTTTCTCAGAAACACCATGACCCAGGAGAGGCTGAATGCACTGGCATTGCTCTCCATGGAAAAGAGACTTGTTACTGAGATGATTGACTTTAATCAGAGAGTCATTGAGAAATTTGCTGGCCAGAAAGAAAGGAGAGCAAAATTTATGTTCAAGTAGTCAACATGCTTTTTGGTATTGCTTTGTATTTATTTTCGCCCACAAAAAATGATTATCACCAGCCGCCATTGGCATATAGGATCATAACAGTACAGACGTTTCTATTTCATTCTGCTTTGAAAAACAGCACTTATACTTATTATTTAAGAGTTCTGTGAAAACAGAGTACTAATATGTGCTTATATTATTAAGATGGAGTGTTTGCATGGAGTGTGATTTTGTACAGTAGGTAGTATACCTGCAGTTTGAAGAATCTTTAGTGTTGAATGTATGGCTAAAGATGGCAAGAACTGTAGGCTTTTGTAAATGTAATTTTTAATAACCTCTAAGGTTACGTAGCCTTAACCTGCAGTTCGTTCACCTTCCGTCAATGCTAAGAATGCAAAGAACGGATTTGCGTTCTTGTGGAAACAAGAACAAGGTCAAGGTCTTGCCTCACTACCTTGAAAGAATGAATTCAGAAGGACAGGAGGAAGTACAACACACTAATGCAAGTTTTGTGATGTGCTGGAACAACCTTATAACTATTTACTTCTTTTCATGGCAGATGATGACATCCATAAGAATGCACATTGAGAAACACCCATAGTTTTTGGATACTTTTTTTTTTGGAAGTAGATACTAAATATGAAGAGCCACATGCATTGTTTATTCTTAATATACTTTAGGACTCTCAGAAAACATTTTGACATTATTGTTAAGCGAATAATTTCAATAATATTTGTATTTCAGACCTTTGTTTTGTTGGACAAGAAGAACTTTATACCATGTGTCACACATTTGGTTTTCCACCATTGAAATTGGCTAAAATTTACAATGTACACATGGAGTCACATTGAGTGTCCCATATCTCTGGGATTTCACCATATAGGGCCTAAAAAATTAAGATACAAAATGAAAAGTTTCTTCTGAACCAGAATCTAAAAAGATATTAACTAGTGCCTGACCGATATATCAATATGAAAACGTTTTTTCAGAACATATAAATGCTGAAAACAATGCTTTAGAATTGGTATCATAACGTAGTTTGTCCAGCAGAGCATGCTCCAATTAAATTGTTTATAGAGCTGAGCTGATTGTGGCTCTGAAGACAGGGCGGAGTTAAGCGGTGTCTTCTCGGTAAGTTGCTAGCTAGTTTTTGAAATAAATACTGGAAAGTTAATAAACAATGACCCCATCATATTCCCTTTTCAAAATAACTAATATAACATTAACCCTGTCCCTGACAACCATGTCATTCCGTTTTATCACATGTGTTTATAGTTTCAGCTATAGTTTGTCAGTGCAGTCAGTAATGTAGCAGTTTGAAAGGTAAACCTCTGAGCAATTATTTGCAGCTCAGCAAACAACAGTGCGGTGGTGGATTGTGTCTGTTGAGTGTTGATTTCATGTTACATTGTTACCTAGTTGGTGAGACGCAGCTTTCAGTCTCCATGACAACGAGCTTATAGCTAACTAGCTAACTACGTAGCTAGGAAGTGGAAGCTAATGAGCAAACATTTATTCACCAAACTGTTTTGTTCAGGATTCACAGTTTGGTACCCCTTCTACCAAACAATTCCAGTCATTGCGTTTATCAATTATAATATTTAAATGTCTGGTTTACCACCATTGAACTTTCCCCTGAACTTGTATAGCAGAATACGGACACCGCTGCCGCTGTTTATCTTTAGTCTCTGCAAGTGTAAATGCTTCTTGATTTACAACCTGACCCTAATTGACTGGCAGCATTAAAATAGTCAGGATTTTAATGACTGATATTAAACAGTACTACTGATGTTTATTAAGCTAATTATTGTATTTTTATTTATTCTTTATTTTCTGTGTTCATTTAAAGAATTTGACAACGTATAATAATAATGTCAAATATTCTTTGATAAAAATATTTTTTTAAGAAAGCAGCCTTCCGAATACGTTGCATAGTCATATTGGTAAACAATCCACATAGAAAAGGTCTGTTTTCATTCCAGCTCAAAAATGAACTATATCGGCCACCATATCGGTAATTGGTGAATTCCCCCCCTTTCATGTGCTACATAAAACAACATAGGACAAACACAGAACCACATAAGACTACACAGACTAAATAACATACCTATATAAAATACCTATATATACTTATATACCTATATAAAGTGCACGTGAACTGATCTGAGAGCGCCGTCACGCATGTGCACACAGATCAGCGCGTCACTAGTCTTTAACACTAGAAGCACAGAGTCACTGTAACCTACGAATAGCATGACTTCAGAGGTCAGATGACCGGCTAGTCTTCAGACAGGGACGCCTCTTGCGCGTAGCCAATGGATTGGTCTTAAAAATGTCACTGTGAGTTAAGCAGCAGTTGGCCTATAAATGCTTATAGACTGAATTTATCTACATTCTGTCTACGGTTGATTCAGATCCAGTTCTCCTGACAACATTGTCTTACAATTATTTTAAGATATGCTCCTATATTTAGTTTGTATAATTGCCTTAAATTACATTGTGATTTAAGTTTATATGTATATTCATTGTTAGCAAAGGCATGCTTTGTCTTGCAATACAAATTATTATAATATAATCGATAATAATTGTAGTGTATATAGTATTAATAATAATAATAATTTTAGTGCTGTTATTCGTATTTAAATCGTTGAATCCTCGACATCTTAACATGTATTTACATGGAAATAAGCTGAAATAAAAGCACGTGTTTACACGCGCTACTGAATCAGTAATTTGAACTGTGAATGTTGAGATGTTTGTAACTCCACCATATACATTTCCAATATCCCAACCCCCTCTCCCACACACACAATGGAATGCTAATTTGGGTATTCAGGTTCCTGAGCACTACCATCTCACAGGACCTGAAGTGGGAGACACTCGTTGACTCCATTGTGAAACCGGCACATGGTGTATAAGTGTTGTTGTTTTGAGTGTGTAGTTTACAGTAAAGACAGGAGAGAGGATGCATTTTTACCATTTACTGAACTTGAAAAACAACTGTAAAAAAGGAGGCAAAACTTTAAATTGTACATATTTAGTAAATAGGGATATAGGCTACAAAAATATATGACTTTTCCATTATACTATACATTCAGTGAGGGAGGCAAAGCAGTGGGTGTGGGAAAAGTTCGGAGAAGCCACGGAGAAGGACTTTCGGTCCGCACCAAAGTGCTTCTGGAAAACCGTCCGCCACCTTAGGAGGGGGAAACGGGGAACCATCCAAGCTGTATACAGCAAAGATGGGACGCTGTTGACCTCAAACGAGGAGGTTATTGGGCGGTGGAAGGAACACTTTGAAGAACTCCTAAATCCCAACACGCCCTCTATGCTAGAGGCAGAGCCAGAGGCTGATGGGGGATCAGATTCTATTTCCTTGGGGGAGGTCACTGAGGTAGTCAAACATCTCTGCAGTGGCAAAGCCCCGGGAATTGATAAGATCCGACCAGAAATGCTGAAAGCTTTGGATGTGGAGGGGGTGTCATGGATGACACGCCTCTTCAACATTGCGTGGAAATCTGGGACAGTGCCTAAGGAGTGGCAGAACGGGGTGGTGGTTCCCCTCTTCAAAAAGGGGGATCAGAGAGTGTTTGCCAACTACAGGGGTATCACACTTCTCAGCCTCCCTGGTAAAGTTTACCAGGTGCTGGAGAGGAGGGTTCGGCCGATTGTCGAACCTCGGATTGAAGAGGAACAATGCGGTTTTCGTCCTGGCCATGGAACGACGGACCAGATCTTTACTCTCGCAAGGATCCTGGAGGGGGCCTGGGAGTATGCCCATCCAGTCTACATGTGTTTTGTGGATCTGGAGAAGGCATATGACCGGGTCCCCCGGGAGAGACTGTGGGAGGTGCTGCGGAAGTACGTGGTGGGGGGGTCCCTTCTTAGGGCGATCCAATCCCTGTACGTCCAAAGTGAGAGCTGTGTCCGGGTCCTCGGCACAAAGTCGAGTTCATTCCATGTGGGGGTTGGTCTCTGCCAAGGCTGCGCTTTGTCACCAATCCTGTTTGTGATATTCATGGACAGGATATCGAGGTGTAGTCGGGGCGGGGAAGGTGTGCGGTTCGGTGGGCTGGGGATTTCATCGATGCTTTTTTTTGTCTGTGACCTTCAACTCTCACTGGATCGCTTGGCAGTCGAGTGTGAAGCAGCTGGGATGAGGATTAGCACCTCTAAATCTGAGGCCATGGTTCTCAGCAGGAAACCGATGGAGTGTGTACTCCAGGTAGGGAAGGAGGTATTGCCCCAAGTGAAGGATTTCAAGTACCTCGGGGTCTTGTTCACGAGTGAGGGGACAATGGAGTGGGTGGTTGGCCGGAGAATCGGGACAGCGGGGGCGGTATTGCACTCGCTCTATCGCACCATTGTCACGAAAAGATAGCTGAGCTGAAAGGCAAAGCTCTCGATCTACCGGTCAATTTTTGTTCCTACCCTCACCTATGGTCATGAAGGCTGGGTCATGACCGAAAGAACTAGGCCGAAATGGGCTTCCTCAGAAGGGTGGCGGGCTTCTCCCTTAGAGATAGGGTGAGGAGCTCAGTCATCCGTGAGGAGCTCGGAGTAGAGCCGCTGCTCCTTTGCATCGAAAGGAGTCAGTTGAGGTGGTTTGGGCATCTGGTAAGGATGCCCCCTGGCCGCCTCCCTAGGGAGGTGTTTCAGGCACGTCCAGCTGGGAGGAGGCCTCGGGGAAGACCCAGGATTAGGTGGAGAGATTACATCTCCACACTGGCCTGGGAACGCCTCAGGGTCCCCCAGTCAGAGCTGGTTAATGTTGCTCGGGTTAGGGAAGTTTGGGGCCCCCTGCTGGAGCAGCTGCCCCCGCGACCCGATTTCGGATAAGCGGTTGAAGATGGATGGATGGATGGACTATACATTCTGCTACAATACGCGAGATAAAATAGACATATATTCTACCCGAATTAAAATAAATAAATAAATAAAATAACAGATAAAAAACAAAATGAAAAAAATACTATATTAGTGCTATTTATGTATTCTATGTGCCGGTATACTCAACCGACAGCCAAAATCTAGTGTGCACTCCCCCTCGATGACCGCATCATGTGTCATTTTCCAAACCGACCAACTTTGTCAACATTCCAAACACACCGTTGGTGTCTTCTTGGAGCATGTGCCACAGACAAGTCATTTACATGCCTGTCAGATCTCAAAAGTTTTGTTCCCTGAACATCTGCCGACTTGACATTGTCTCCTTTTGGCAGGCGGGGAAGGGGTTAGAGGAAAAAGTCGCTTCTGTGCTACTACACCTACTGCCTTTGACATTTTTTGATGCACACAAAGCTCCTTTACCAGCTCAAGAATAAATTGCTTTCTGCTGATGGTTACGTTCATCAGTGCATGTACAGAATGTGTGCATTAATTGCAGCCAGGTCCAAGACGTTGTAAAACACAGCTACAGGCCAGAGACGGGATCCCCCCTTTACCGAGTACAGTCGTGCCATCTGGTCCATTACATCAACGCCGACTTTAGTGCTATTATAATGGGAAATTGTATTGGGCAGTTTCTTTGTGCCATTATCAGTTGAAACTGTCTGATGCAGTGTACTCAGGATGCATACATTTTTCTTTGGCTTTGCCAGTTAAATAGTGAGTGTGACTTTTCCAGCCCTCATTACCTTGGTGGAAAATCTTTCAGACTGTGCCTGTGTACATGGGGGCATCTCTCGTCTGATTTTATTCATTGTGCCAACAATCATGGTTTTGTTTGTCAAAAGATTGATTGCCTGCTGCAATGAGGTGAAGAAAGTCATTACATTTCTTCCCTTTCCCAGGAAAGGCTCGACCAGACACATGACAACATTGTCCGATAACCGCTGACCAGCCGGCCTACTGTCGTCTTTCCCTAGATAGGGATGTGTTCAGCATGTATTTTGTTTCAACATCAGCGGCCACCCACAATTTTATGCCAAATTTGTCAGGTTTATTTGCCATGTACTATGTGAAACAGTATCGCACCTTGGTAGGGAACAGTTGTTCATCATGTTCTCACGAATGCTGTTTTTCACAAATTTGTCATATATCTCAGATATCATGGAAAAACTATCTGTCACAATGCGGGCAGCTCTCGTGTTCTTGTCATCAAAGTGCAGATAGCGCATTTCTGTCGTGACATTGTCTCTTTGAAAAAAAGTGTGTTCAAATTCATTAAACCAAAAGTCACCAAATCTCATGCTATTGCCTCCCGTAACACCTCTCAAATAAACAAGACCAACAAAGGCTTTTAGTTCGTCATCTGTCAGTTTGAACTTTTCAGCATTATTCCGCACAGCTTCCACATCAGTGTACTTTTGTATGTTTTGCCACATTTCTGTGTCAATGAAACACAGTAAGCTGCTCAATGGATTGTAATATTGTCCTTGGCATAAAATGTTGGCCCTGGGGGTTTTCTCATTATATTGGCCTCTTGGGCACTACCCCGAGTGTTGCCAAGATTTTGTTCAATCCATACTGTGCCATCTCTTGAAATGAGTCCCCAGCACTCTCAATTTTAGAGTCTGATTCTGAATCTGAACCAGATTAAATATCAACGCAACCTCCATCGTCTCTCTCCTCCTCTCCATCGAACACCTCACATTCCTCACCCTCCAATTCCATCTCATTAATATTGTAGCAAGTCCAACACTTGCTGTGCCGTCATACACAACCTTCGAGTCATTGTAAGTATGCACATATACCACGCAACCGTGCAACCACCCAAACTGTGTTGCCACCCCATCTACACAGTGAGCTCAAGGCAATCTGTGGCTACTTTATTGCTCTCGATACATAACAGATCATATAGCTTACTTGTCAATTGCCCTCAAATAATTTTCAATGTGTCATTATGTATTGAATAGATGAAATTTGCATGCATATTTATCACCTTAGCATGTTTGCAAATTGATCTCATATTTCGATTCGTGATTCATTAGTATGCATTATATATATATATATATATATATATATATATATATATATATATATATATATATGTACTTTTTTAATAAACACTAAATCTGTTCATGAACAACCTGGAAATAATTGCACACACACAAAAAATTATTATCATTGTTCTTATATCATAATTATAATATTCAGATAATAATAATGGCTTCTTAAACATTCTGAAACAGTAATGCAAACAGAGTAAATCTGGATGTAAATAATTACATTTATTCAATAAAAATATTTTTTTAAAGACTGAAAATACATGAATGGTATTTTATTTGCAATTGATATCGAATTAATTGATTACAAAAATGTATGAATATATATATTACAATATATTCACATACTTGCGTTATTTAAATATATAGACTATAGGCTTACTCTCTATATTTTCAATGTGTATATATATTGTATTTAGTTATAAAATAATACACTTTACAGGTATATATATATTCTACACACATACATACAAAATGATTGTATGACTACAAGTGAGCCCCTGCGCCATCAGCTGGGAGAAAAGAGAAAAAAGAGGCTGCCGTCAATTCACAGAATTAGAAGCAAAATACCTTCAAACTAGCTTTTCCTGGTGAGATTTTGAAAATGTGAGCGCACTGAGTGATAAAACTCAAATATCTAAGAAAAGTCAAGAAAGTAGGGCCCTGGAATGTGATCGAGTGCAAAGATTGATTTTTTCTTAAAGCACAACGGTCAGGTGACCGCATGCTAGGCCCATCTAGTATTAAATCACAGAGTTTTGTGGATTAATAATCACCAAGTTGACAGCCATATCGACATTGCCTACTGAAGCTAAGCAGGGTTGAGTCTGGCCAGTACCTGGATGGGAGACCTCCTTGGGAAAAACTAAGGTTGCTGCTGGAAGAGGTATTAGGGAGGCCAGCAGGGGGTACTCACCCTACGGTCTGTGTGGGTCCTAATGCCCCACTATAGTGAAGGGGACACTATACTGTAAAAAGGTCTTTCGGATAAGATGTTAAACCGAGGCCCTGATTCTCTGTGGTAAATAAAAATCCTAGAGCACTTCTCGTAAAGAGTAGGGGTGTAACCCCGGTCTCCTGGCTAAATTCCCCCCATCGGCCCATCTCAATCATGGCCTCTTAATAATCCCCATCCACTAACTGGCTACATCACTTGACTCTCCACCAATAGCTGGTGTGGTGTGTGTGTTCTGGTGCACTATAGTGCACTATAGCTGCTGTCGCATCATCCAGGTGGATGCTGCACACTGGTAGTGGTTGAGGAGATTCCCCCTATACTATGTAAAGCACATTGAGTGCCTAGAAAAGCACTATATAAATGTAAGGAATTATTATTATTAACTTGCCATGTTGATGTTATTTGGTTTAACTGTGCAGTCCTGAAGGATTGTGAAATGAGTCTACTGACGCGCTCTTTATGAAACTTAATGGCCAAATGAAAGCACATTAAAATCATCACGATATTAACGCTATTGCTCAATTTTACATCGTCAGCAAAATGATCTCGATAATATCATTAAAATTTGATTATCGCCCAGCCCTAAATGAAACCCAAACCCGTCACATGACCTGAAATGACCTCACTCTCTTTATAATATCTTTCCCAAGCAAGTATTGTTGCAATGTGTTGATTCGGCAGTATTGTAATCGATGAATGTTTTGAATTGAGAAATCAAATGAAATCGAGTAAACGTGACAGCCCTTAAACATACAGAGTTTAGATAAAGCCCCTGAGTAAAACAGAGCCGAAAGGAAGAAACAAGTGCTGAACAATCTGGACTAATGAATTAATACTAACAATGTAATGGTCACATGAAGTCTTTTGCAGCCTGCACTTGTTCAGAGTGTTCAAAGTTTCTGACACCTGCCATAAAAACAAGCAACAGATGAAAGTGAATGCACGTGTCTCGACATGCGTTTTTGAGACCTGAACTTCTTTTAAACTTGACACAAATGTGCCGCTCCTGCGCAAAATGCAGAAGAACAGTCAAAGACGTCCATTCAGCATGTGTTCACATAGAAAAACAATGGGAAAACAGTGTAGATGTGTGCAAAAACACATTCAGTGTGAACGGCCCCTAACACATCGGTTCACACATGTCTGTGAAAGAGAGCACATGCGCAAAACTAGCTACGTAGCTCTATTATTTATTAATAATCAATGTATTATTCAGTAATTACAAACCTGAACCCAAACACCAAAATCATACTTGAAAAACCCAAACCGGCACAAAAAGCATTGTTTCAGACCTCTAGCAGAGATGTGGTCTTTATAATGCGTTTCATATGAGTCACTTCTGAGGTTTCGTGTCAGTTAGGATCAGAGCTGAGTATCGCCAGCCACCTCACATCTCACATATACGTATCAGCTGAGAGCCGAACGCTGACGTAGCGAGTTACTGTCTATGTGGTAGTTTCATGTGACTACCTCAAACTTAAACATGACCCGTCACAGTGTGTGTGTACAGCTTTAACTCATATTTAAATGGATTAATGCAATCCATCATCGTTACATTGCTCAACAAAATCTACGCTAATGATGACAGGTAAGGTAATTACATTATTGTATAAACTACGGCTTAACTTGCTAATTTCTGTAAACCGTTACAGTGGGATCATTATTGGTGCAGCTGATGACTGTATTTGGATTTTTGCCATAGCATATCATATTATTAATTGAGAATCCCACAATTTTACTTAACAGATATCCGCGATCTTCCAAACCTAGTGAGTAGCTGGTTAAAAATCCCTTTATAGAATAAAACAATGCACAAAATAAGATGACAACAGTGTAAGTAAATCTAACAAAGTTGACAAATACAACAACTTACTGAGATCTGCTGCAGTGGACACCAGCGATTCACTGTTTATCATGAGCGTTATTGGTTAGCAGGCTGGTCGTGTCCGAGTCCAAATCATCATTGCTCCATCCACTGTCGCTTTTGTTCTTCTGCGGTCCCTTTTTTCAATTTGTTAATGATTTGGTCAATTGTCCGTTTGAAGGCGGCGCGCATCATTTCATGCTGCCTCTTCATTCTTGTAGAGTATTTTTTCCTTTGCGATCTCTCTGGTTTATCTCAGATCTTCATAAATATCACATCGCAAGTCGAGCACTCATTTTGACGTGTTACCTGAACACATTTGATGCCTGATCATTTTGTGCATTTTTATTGTTGTTATAGAGTGAAGAAGTACTCCTTGCTGCAGACGGTAGCTAGTGCTGTTCTTTGGAAAACGTTACCATGGTGACGAAACATTATCCCGCCCTCCATCCCCTGACATAATCAGTTCCTGAATAGAGACCAGCAAGCTTTTGGGGCTAGTGCAGAGTTTTCAGCCTCAGAACGGCCTTTTTTGCAGTGGAAATGTGCGGAACAGTTCGAGAATTCGCACCAGCCCAGGAACCCACACCTGAACCATGTCGGTGGAAAACGGCTATGAGGAACACCGCTAACAGTTTCCACTTATTTACACAACCGGCTTCTTCTTTACTGAACTGTTGGACATTATCTGAATACAAAAATATTTGAATAGAAATATTGATACATGGATCTAAAGTATTCATATAATATGGTGATTCAATATATCGATATTTGATTGTATCGACACAGCTCTAGTTAGGATGCCGCCTCAGAAGGAAACTGGCTATGTAGGCAGTGAGGCAGCTCACTAGGTTTTGGAACACGGCCTGTCTCTCTGTAGGTTCAAGATGAGGTTGCGTTCCTGATGTTCTGATAACCATCAAACAGTGTAACTCTGTCACGACTCTAGTCAAGTGTAACTCCTCGTCCCTGACAGACAGTATGTCTCTCTTTCTGTGTGGAATCACTCTGGCTTTATTCATCTGTGGGTTCAGGTCTGGGTCTGGGCTTGTTTAGCTCTCATTACGAGCAGTCTGAGAGAGCTGAGAGTGGACAGGAGGGGGTATTAATTAGATTTGGGTTGGTTAAGCCCAGCTTAAGTGTGTTAGCGGGACAGAGACAGGCCCTATAGAAGAAACGGTCAAATACACACACTTATATCACTATTAGATTAGACACTGCCTTGCAGTGACAGAGAGAGAGAAGGAGAAAGAGAGTGTGTGTGTGTGTGTGTGTGAGAGAGTGAGTGAGTGTGTGAGTATGTGTGTTTGTGTGAGAGTGAGTGTGTGAGTATGTGTGTTTGTGAGAGTGAGGTATGTGTGTGTATGTGTATGATGTGTGTATGTGTGTGTGTGTGTGTGTATATATGTGTGTGTGTGTGTGTGTGTATGCATGTGAGTATGCGTGTGAGTATGCATGTGTGTATATGTGTGTGTGTATGTGTATGATGTGTGTATGTATGTGTGTGTGTGTGTGTGTGTGTGAGACTGAGTGTGTGAGTGTTGCGTGTGAGTATGTGTGTGTGTGTATGTGTATGATGTGTGTGTGTGTGAGAGACTGAGTGTGTGAGTATGTGTGTGTGTGAAGGGGAGCGGTAGTGTAGCGGTTAGCGCGCTGCGCTACGAACCTGGTGACCTGTGTTCGATTCCCGCTCATGGCCAACACCAGTGACGATTATCTGAACCGGTCCCGGCCTCCCCTAGGTCGACTCAGCCTAAAATGAGTACCTGGTGTGGTGTGTACAACATCGCCACTGGGGAGACATAGGTGGTCGGGCGTGGTGCTGGCCTAACCTTGTGTACTGTTCTGGCCTTCATAGGTGCTCGCTAACAGCACTTGCCCCCTACAGTCTGTTAAGGCTAAATGGGGTGTGTGTGTGTGTGTGTGTGTGTGTGTGTGTGTGTGTGTGTGTGTGTGTGTGTGTGTGTGTGTGTGTGTGTGTGTGTGTGTGTGTGTGTGTGTGTGTGTGTGTGTGTGTGTGTGTGTGTGTATGTGTGTGTGTGTGCCAATACTGAGAATGGAATCAGAAGTTCGGAAGAAAAAGTGGTATTGGTGCATCTGTAGTTGACATTGCAAACTAACAAGAAACATGTTTCGAACTACAGGCGGAGAGCTGTAGATACACCACACAACTTTACGATGCTGTTTGCAAAAACTCGTTGAAAATTGGTAGGCTATATTGGTAGGCCTAACCCAGTTTGAAATCTACCAATCTTCAATAACAATGTGCACTTCATGAGTTTTGAGTAAATGTTGTGTAAAATCAGTGTTCCTTTGTATTACATGCAGTATATCAACATTATACTGTCCATCAGTCAGCCTGTGTCAACACATTACAGACAGTCACTCATGCAAAACCACATAAAAACAACTCATGAAGACACACATCTCTGACAGGAACTGGGCTGTTCCAGTTTCATAATCTGTTGCCATCTCCTGATTTTGATGTCATTATAAAGGAAAGTAGGCCAATAATGTTGCCAAAGCAAAAAGCACTCAAACCCATTACTGCCTATAATTATTTCCCATGAATTCTCTCAAACAAACAGAGATGAGTCTGTTTGTGGAGCACTGCTGAGATCTGGGGCTCTATATGGTGATGTATGGATTTGATGGTGTGCTATAAGGGCCGTGGGCATCAATTATTGCTCAAGTGGACAGCTTTAACATGAACAGTGCAGTACACCAGCGTCATTATTTAAACAATGTCAAGTGTTTTTGTTTGGTCTGGACACAGACTGAAATATAATGCCATGTTTCATTATTGTTGCCAAAGGAACACAATGAAATTATGAGTACAATGCAGAAAACAACACCCTTTTTTTGGACTGTCCTCAGAAAATATCATGGTACAGTGATGGCATCAGATGACATTGATAGCCTGATGACTGATTAGCATTTTCATTTAGCATTTACATGATACATAATAATACAATGACTAACAGAGTAACACATTCATAAAATGTCATTCAGGCACCTGTGCTAAAGTATTTATTCTTCTGTACAACACATTTCATCCCAACACTCTAATGAAAGAACTAAGAAATGATATTCTGTATCAAGAAAATTAGGCTTATTTTTCAATTTTAAGACAATTGTGATTTTTACCATTGTAACACAATTTTTTTGAAGTGAAGCTAAAAGAAAAAATAGAAGTAGTAAAAATGTGTTTAAAATGTTCCATATTTTAATATTAATACAAGAAATTGTTCACAAAGGAAATCACACATTTTATCGATGTTTTCGTTTTCGTTTCGTTTTTCGAAGTTCAACGTGAATGAATTACTTTTTAACAAATGAACCTGAACAAACATGGCAATTAATTACTTGTATGATAATTAATAGTCAGGCAAAATGTTGTTATGGTGTCAGTCGTAGATGGCATTTCAATGAAGGCAGCTGGCAAACACACTCTCTCTCTCTCTCTCTCTCTCTCTCTTTCCGTCTCTTTCTTGTTTGCCCTAAATAATTAAAGCAGGAGAAGACTGACCCCATTCACTCTCCAGGCTGGTCCTGTCTGAACTACACTTCCCATCATGCACCTGTCTTTAGACTAGAATGACTGAACACATGCAGACTGTTACAGAGATCACAGGTGTGTGTGTGTGTGTGTGTGTTTGCTTCTGAAAAAGTATTTTATCTGGTCCAGTCAGGGATGTTTTACTTTAATGTCATGCATTTTAATGCACATTCCTCCATGAAACATTTAAACGATGCATTACTGTTACGGCTGTATACTTTGTATTGTGGTTTTTGCCGTGTCTGGGTGTGTTTTGCTCCTCCTACAGGTGCGCTGCGGAGCTGAGGGAGTAATCAGGTGGATTGGGTGCACCGGTGCACAGGTGTGCCTGTCAATAAAAGCTTCCTGTTTGGCGTCCTCATGGCATTCCATTCTGTCACATCGATCCCTGGCCAGGACCGAGATGTTGATCGGCGTTGCGGCGTATTGCGAGAGCTTGAGAGAGCTTGAGAGACAGTCTTTGTCATGAAGAATGTATAAAATAAAGAGAGTATTGTAACCGCTGAAAACGTTTCTTCCTCCTTCATTGTTACTCCCTAGTAAGGGCGTAACAATTGGGGGCTCGTCCAACTAAATTGGTGTTTGGATTCGTGCGAATGATTTAAAAAAAGAGAACGTTGTCTTTGAAGGAGGGTAAAAGGTAGGATAATTTTGAATTGATATTTGAATATTTGTATATTATCCGATTATTTGTTAATTGAAAAATTGGAACGCTTCATTAATTAGTTAGGTTCTAGAACATAATTTGTTGGGGGTATTTGAAGAACAAACCTTCCGGGTAGGTTTAGTGCGTGTCTTTGGGCACGTAGTTTTTTATTTTAGTTTGTTATTTTTGGTTGGCTCGGGGCTTAGAGCAGTTGTCTCAGGGGCACATCCGAGGTTTGGGGGGCGACTCGGCAATTGGTCGTCTTCCCAAACTTGCGGGATTTAGTGCGTAAGTACCCGGTCTTGGCCCAACTGAAGACTAGGGTTGAGTTAGTTTAATTGGATGGTTTAGTTTCTTTAAATAAATCCTGAGGAATTGTTAGAGGAAATGACCAAAGAGCAATTGTTGGAGTTAGCTGCGCATTATAAAATCGAGCTAACGTATAATCAAAAAAGGTCAAAGGACGGAATTAAGTTAATCATTGAGACTGCGCTGTGTGACCTTGAAATCTTGAGGAAAAAATCTAAATTACCGGGGTCAGCTGCGTTGCCTGCCGTAAGTACGCCTGTTCCAACTACTCTTCCGTTGTCTGCTTTAAGCACACTTTCATTTGAGCAACAGAAAGAGTTGTTGATGATACAACGTGATATTGAGTGTGAGAAGCGTCGCTTGGAATGTGACAAGGTACGTTTGGAGTTAGAATTGGAGGAGAGCCGGCAACAGGTAGAGCAACAGCGTTTACAGATTGAAAGGCGTTGACTAGAATTACACGAAGAAGGTAAGCCAATGGGAGGTTTTGATACGGGTTCGACGAAACTGAGTGTGGCTCATAATTTACGATTAGTACCGCCGTTTAATGAGGCTGAGGTGGAGATTTTTTTTCTCCTATTTGAGCGAGTCGCAGTAGCGTATAAATGGAGTGATGTTGAACGTGCTATGTTACTTCAATGCGTTTTAACAGGTAAAGCCCAACAAGCCTATTCTACGCTATCTGATGCTGACAGCCAGAATTATGAAGCCATTAAGGCGGCAGTGTTAAAAATTAATGAGCGTGTGCCAGAGAGTTATCGGCAAAAGTTCCGTACGTTACAGCGAAAGGTGAATGAAACAAATGTTGAATTCGTAAGAGAGTTGACCGTGCAGTTTGATCGGTGGTGTACAGCGGCAGATAGTACAACAGTGGATAAGCTGAGAGAGTTGATTTTATTTGAACAATACAGAAATACACTTCCCGAGATGATAGCCACTTATGTGGCGGAGCGTCAGCTTAAAACTGCGTCAGAAGCTGCACTGCTGGTTGATGACTGGGAACTTATTCATAAGCCCGTGTTCATGAATTCAATCAACATCAGGTTCATACACGGGAAATTTTTCCGTTGTCCCTGTGGGTACAGCCAGGCGTTTTTAAGAAAAAAAATTCAAGTGACGTTGATAGCTGTAACTACTGTCTGGGTAAAGGACATTGGAAGTCAAATTGTCCAGCTTAAGTCAAAATGTGTTAGACACGCCCATTCCTGCAAGCCTGCTGTCCTGGCTACTTCAGTTTCTGTAAATCAGGCCGGTACTTTGGAAGGAATACCAGTGGTAGCACCCAAGAATGTAGAGAATCACCAGCAGTTATTTGAACCATTTATTTCTAATGGTTTTGTGTCGCTCCAGGTGGTGTTGAGAAAGTAGCAGTAAAGATTCTCCAGGACACGGGGTCATCCGAGTCGCTTATTTTGGAGTCGGTGTTGCCCTTTTCAACTGAGTCGCACACTGGTAGCTCGCTTTTGATTCGTGGCATTGGGCTTAATACATTATCCGCACTCCTGCATAAAGTTGATTTAACCTGTGAACTAGTGCATGGAGTAGTTGATCTAGGTATACGCCCTATTCTACCTGTTGATGGCGTTTCACTGATTCTCGGAAATAACTTAGCCGGGCGGACGCGTTTGGGTTAATCAATCGCCCTCTCTGGTTGTGACTGAGGCACCGCCCTGTACTGGTGGTCCGGATGACAGTGCGCGACAGTATCCAGAAGTGTTCGTCGCGTGTGCAGTGACTCGTTCTTGTGCTCAACCAAGGGTTGAAGGTAAAATCAGTGACGCTGAAGCCTGTTTCGTTTTGAGTGATTATCCCATTGTGGTTTCTCGGGAAGAGTTGTCTACAGAACAGCAGAATGATGAGACATTAAAACCACAATTTGAACAGGTTGCTGACGGCACCGAAATTCGTGATAGAGCGCAAGGCTATTTTATTGAACAGAATGTTCTACTGAGAAAGTGGTCCCCGCATGCTGTTGATGGTATGGGAGATTCTGTCATTCAAGTCGTGATACCAGCAAAGTTTTGTTCGTTAGTGTTGAAAATGGCTCACGATCAGCTCGCCGGTCATGCTGGGGTACAGAAAACGTATGACAGAATTCTGCGTTACTTTTACTGGCCTCGTATTAAAAAGGACGTTGCCAGTTTTATTAAGACCTGTCATACGTGTCAACTTACCGGCAAACCGAACCAGTCGTTAAAACCGCTCCTCTGCGTCCCATTCCGGCTGTATGTCAACCGCTTGAACACCTTATTATTGATTGCGTCGGTCCTCTTCCTCGCTCGAAAGCTGGAAGTGAGTACCTGTTGACCGTGATGTGTCAAGTTACGCATTATCCAGCTGCGCACCCGTTGCGCTCGATAAATACAAAATCGATTGTGAAGGCGCTCACTCAGTTCGTGTCTATTTTTGGGTTACCGAAAATTATCCAATCGGACGAAGGAAGTAATTTTACTTCGAAATTGTTTGCGGAGGTGTTGTTCGAGCTGGGTATTAAACACAATTTGTCAACAGCGTATCACGCCCAGAGTCAAGGGGCACTCGAACGTTTTCATTCCACGTTAAAATCACTATTGAGAGCCTACTGTTTGGAAATGCAGCGGGACTTCCATGGTTGATGTTAGCAGCCAGGGAAGTCACCCAGCAGAGTATTGGGTTTAGCCCTAACGAGCTGGTTTTTGCACATAAAGTACGTGGATTATTAGCTGTTTTACGTGATCAATGGATTGAGTCAGAACCACCGATACGTTTTTCTGAGTACGTGCTGGGTTTTCGTCGTCGGCTTTCCTTAGCTGGGGAGTTAGCTGGGAAAAGTCTAAATAGAACTCAAGGGAAAATGAAAAAGTTGTTTGAACGTTACACTGAACATCGGAAATTTTGTGTAGGAGATCAGGTCATCGCGCTTCTGCCTGTAATAGATTCCCCTTTCCAAGCCAAATATACTGGGCCGTATGAGATAATACATTGTGGGGCCGTGGATAATTACACGATTCTTACGCCAGATCGAAGGAAAAGATCCCAAGTCTGTCACGTAAATCTCCTTAAGCCTTATTATCAGCGAAACCGACCAGTCTAAGTGCCAGTGGTGCCTGTGGTGCTAGTGGACAGCTCCCCTCAGTCCGGTGCTCCACAGGTCATGATGAGTATGTCTGTGGACGAATTAGAGTCTCCTGATGACGGCGTGTTACTGGGTCGTTTAAATAATTCTGAAACGTTGAAAAATATGTCTTCTAATCTTAAACATTTAGACAAGACGCAAAGTCGAGAATTGATTAGTTTGCTTTCTGAGTTCCCGGAGCTGTTTTCGGATGTTCCAACCCAAACGACACAGTTAGAGCATGATATAGAGGTGGGCGAGGCTGCTCCTGTCCGTCAGCGCTTTTACAGGGTTCCACTGAATAAACGAGAGGTTTTAGAAAAGGAAGTCCAGTATTTGCTGGATAACGGATTAGCCGAGCCTTCATTTTCCAGCTGGTCTTCGCGTGTTTGCTGGTAAAAAGTCTGATGGTACGTCCGCTTTTGCACAGATTACAGGAAACTGAATTCTGTTACAAGACCGACTCCTTTCCTCTGCCGAGAATGGAGGACTGTGTCGATCAGGTCGGTGCCGCGAAATTTGTGACAAAATTAGACTTACTTTAAGGCTATTGGCAGATTCCGCTGACAGAGCGTGCGCGCAAAGTTTCCTCATTTATAACACCTAACGGATTATTTTCTTACCAGGTTATGAGCTTCGGTCTTCGAAACGCACCGGCGACGTTTCAAAGAATGATGAATAGAGTAATTATGGATTGAAAGGCGTGACTGTTTATTTGGATGATACTGATCGTGGTAAGTGATACATGGTCAGAACATCTTAAGCGTTCACGGTTACTTTTGGTCCGTCTTTCTCAAGCACATCTTACACTGAATCTTGCTAAGTGCTGAATTTGCAGGAGCGACAGTTACGTATCTTGGTAAGGTAGTGGGGCAAGGACAGGTAGCGCCCAGTGAGGGAGAAGGTGAGAGCAATAGATGAATATCCTGTTCGAACACTAAAAAGGAGTTAATGAGCTTTCTAGGTCTGGTGGGGTTCTACCACTGTTTTTGTAGGAATTTTTCTACGGTTGTTGCTCCTTTAACGGACCTATTGAAAGGCAAAGCTTTGTTTGTTTGGTCTGAGTCTTGTCAGAATGCCTTTGAAGCAGTAAAATCGTTGTTAACTACGACACCTGTCCTAATGGCACCTCAGCTGGAGAAAACTTTTAAAATTCAGGTAGATGCCAGTAAAGAGGGAGCAGGGGCGGTGTTGATTCAAGAGGATGATGCGGGTATTGAGCGGCCAGTTTGTTTTTTCTCGCTGAAGTTCAATAGTCATCAAAGGAACTACTCCACAATTGAAAAGGAGGCCCTTGCGTTAATTTTAGCACTCCAAAATTTTGAAGTGTATGTAGGTGGGAACAGTTCAGCGGTAATAGTTTATAGTGATCATAATCCGCTTACATTTTTACATTCTCTTAAAAATCCAAATCAACGGCTGATGCGTTGGTGCCTCTTTCTTCAGCCCTTTCATTTAGATGTTGAAGGGCTCAGAAAATATAGTGGCCGATGCATTGTCTAGGGCACCCTTGTAGAACATTTCTTAGGTTGTGCCTTGGATGAAGAGTTAACAGGTTTGTTTTTCTATTTATTACTTTATTCACGGGGGTAAGGAATGTTGTTGTTATTGTGTATGTATAGGCCTATACTTAAATTATTTGTTAGTGCGGTTATGAATGCTTTTTGTTGGCGGAAACATATTAGTTTCCTTTTCTTAAGGGGGGGAGTGTTACGGCTGTATACTTTGTATTGTGGTTTTTGCCGTGTCTGGGTGTGTTTTGCTCCTCTTACAGGTGCGCTGCGGAGCTGAGGGAGTAATCAGGTGGATTGGGTGCACCGGTGCACAGGTGTGCCTGTCAATAAAAGCTTCCTGTTTGGCGTCCTCATGGCGTTCCATTCTGTCACATCGATCCCTGGCCAGGACCGAGATGTTGATCGGCGTTGCGGCGTATTGCGAGAGCTTGAGAGAGCTTGAGAGAGCTTGAGAGACAGTCTTTGTCATGAAGAATGTATAAAATAAAGAGAGTATTGTAACCGCCGAAAACGTTTCTTCCTCCTTCATTGTTACTCCCTAGTAAGGGCGTAACAATTACACAAGCATGCACAGTATATATTCAGCCTTTAACACACGTATGGTGACATATTTATGCTGGTCAAGCAAATAATTGTGATAATGACAATTAATTGTCAAACAAATGATCATTCTTCTAAGGTGTATGTTTGCCTCATACATTTATTGATATTTAACTTGGAGTCATATCAAAATCTTGTCATAGACATAATGTCATTTTAGACAATGTGTGGGCACTGAATTGAAAGAAGTACTGGTACTGGTACTACTGAGCTTTATGGAAAACATTGAAGGCTTAAGCCCCAGTAGCCCACCCATGGACACTAGAGGTGCTGTAATAACAACGACTTTTATTCACTTTCACACAAATCAACAGTACTTTCGCTCTGTTCCTCACACAATGCTATCATATGACCCTGAAACACTGTTACTATATAGCGCAACAAAAATGTGTTTTTCATCTGACATTTACTTTTTCTGACACTATCGGTTAGGTCTAGGTTTAGGGTAGGGAGGTCGCATTTGTTGATTTAAAACTCGATAGAGCATTAACCTTAAGCATCTCAGTGCTGTTTTATTAAATCAAAAGGTTTTTGAAACACTGATCTGATCTATGACACACAAAGTAAGAAGCAGTAATTCAGTCCAAAACATATTCATCTCACGCGCGTAGCACCGATAACATTCATAAAAGAAGGGCTTGCTGAAGAGTATTGCACTGATTTGCCGCTGAAAATGATGATGAGACACTCCTCTTGCTCTCTCTCTCTCTCTCTCTCTCTCTCTATTTGACTGTCTTGTGCTCATAGTCTCTCACTCATTGGGACGGTACACACACTGACGACAGATATCAGCAGGTTTGAAATCCGGGAGAGTCACAGAAGTACGTACACTACACGACCATCGGACGCCGAATCAGAACATCAAAGGAGATGTAGTATGCACTAGGCTTAAAGCTGGGATGGCAGGAAGTATTTTAACATTTAAAAAGTTACACACATCAGATTTAAGTATGCACAGACTCAGTATGTATCTCAGTGAACAACAATGCCCTGACATCATGATGAAATGTGTGCAAAAGCATAAGATAAACGAACAGAAGTAAAGAACAGTGTGTGACTGTCATGTGAAGAAGAGGCAGCACATTCCTTCAGGCTGAGACGTGTAATCTCTCTGTAAACTCACACCTCCCAGATCCTGATCAACCCCCGTTAAGACCATACTGACACATCTGCACCCTCCGAAGAGTGATCTATTGCACATTTACTGCAGTTCACCAGGACCGCACACAATCCATCCTCATGTCCAGCACTGGGTCTCATTTAACCTTAAGTCTTGATGTTTACTATGTTCATCATCATCTTAATCGTCTGTAAATTGTATGTAAAAGCACCATTTATGTCACATAAACATCTTTGTCTTTAAGTAGTTCAGTTCTCACTGATAATCAGACCAATAGTGTACATTGGACAAGAGTTAGGGTCTTCTGACAGCTCAAAGTACACTTACATAACGCATATCTTATCCATCCACCTTGAACAAAACCTGATAAATGCACGTTAGAGCAAGAGGGTCTATGTACTGATCTGTCCTGAAGTGCTTGATTTCTATAGAACAAAACAGAGAAAAACTGACATATGTAGAATCAGGGTTTTCAATCGGGTCCATTCAGATCTTTGAATTTAAAATATATTCTCTATATTTCAAATGTATTTGTAAAGTTGGTTAATTAGTTATATAGTTTAATATAGTTTTATTTCAACTGTACTGTCAAACCAAACAACGTCTTGTATGGCTGAGAAACTAGGTCAAGCATTATGTAATATTTACGGCAGATTTCACACAGCGCATACAGAAATCTGATGTATGGCAATGTCTGCAAAACACATACAGCACAGGAAATACATGTTATATATAGTTTTCACTGATTTAAAAAAAGTCACATCCTTGTACAAATATACAACATATATTTCAAAAATGCACGGTTTCATATATGTAACGTACATTTTCCCACATATGGATTTTGAATATGAACATACTGTAAATGCTCATGTGAGAGTCAATGATGTTTTTATCCAGATCTATTAAATCTATCAATAATACATTTCAAATGCCATTCACACAAACCAATGATATGAATATTTCTCTTATTAACATGTTTCAATTACTGAGTTCAAAGGCATTTTGATATTTTTAAATATCATTCTTAAAGTCAAATATGTCATGTGGTGTAACAGTCCAAAGACTTAAAAGTGCAATATGTACAAATCTATATGTAATATTCACCTTTTTTTTTTTGCCAATGTGTGAACAGCTTGTAACACAACTTAAAAAATTAGCCCTTCCAAAACTTCCTAGGTTTCCTATTAATTCCTGTAGACTGATTTTCATGCGAAGGGAGCGGGTTGCTTTTGCCAGGAACATCCAAAGGATGTGACATTTATGCACACTCCTGAGAGCCTTGCGTCAGTGATAGCTTCTCTTCCACATCAACAGGCAGTCTGCAACACTAGGTAACTTAGAGATGGAATCCAGCAAACCTCCGGCTCCTAGCACAACATCGACTCCTTCACAACCTCTGAGTAAGCCAAAAAAAATATTTTTTTATTTACTGAATCCCATCTGGCTAAGCGGGAACGTAATCGTGGTTGAGCAAAAACTAGAGTGAATATCGGCAGGGCATTTGATTCCTGGAGGGACCTTCGTTTGTGTTTGGGCCTGAATTGGTGTTCTTATTGGACAGGTAAGCTTAAATAAATGCAAAGCATGTGAAATATAGTGCCATAAGGATTGATCTGTGTCATTGTATCTAACTTGATCATGCCTGCACATAAATAATGCTAATCTATAATTATTCATCAAGGTAAACTACAATAATACATGAAATAAAATGACCATTTTCAAGAAAATGCAAAAAGCTCCATTCATTAGTGTAAAATAAGAGTTGTATATAAAAATCAACTTTATATACCTGAGATCCACCTGCATGCCTGTGCTCAGCCATGATGTTTGATCCATGTCTCAAGCTAATGACGTAACTTCCAGGGAGGCATCACCGAGCCCGTTGTACACGCCCCAATCCCCTGACTCCACCCCCACGTCAAAACAGTGCCATAAAGTGAAACGCAGAGAAAAGTGAAGCACAAAGGCAAAACGCTATCACGAGCTCACACGTGATGGAAATGCAGATTAAAAGGAGCATTGCAAAATAATTAGTAGCATTGCAAAGAAAAAGATGTGTGGCAAAGTCATCGCTGCCTAAAAATCTGTTGCAGAGATAAAAAAGGATCAAAGTTCTTTAGTTTCTTTTACAACAGTCATTGATTTTTGCAATTATGTATTGTTTTTTGCTATATTTTATTTATATTTTGCAATTCTTTATTTTTGTTTGCAAAACGTTCTTTTTTCTCTCTATATTTTATTTTACGTTTGTGATACTTAATTTTTGTTTAAAAAAAAAAATTTTTTTTTGCTCAATACTTTTTTTCTTTTGCAAAACTTTATTTTATTTTGCAATACTTTATATTTTTGCAAATATATGTGGCATGGAATTGATCCCATATAAGGGCGTTACATTTCCGACACACGCTCTAAGCGGTTGACCAATCACAACAGACTGGGCTTTTCGGAATGGGGCATTAAAGAGACAGGAGGTAAATCAGAGTGTTTCAGACAGAGGGTGAAAAGAGGTGCTGCAGAAATGTACAGTATGAGAAAAATCATGTGTTATAGAGCCCCAAAATAAAACTATGAACCTGTAAATGAACATAATATGAACTCTTTAAAGAAATAAACTCTCAATAAAAGCTGGCATCAGTAGTGCAGAATATTTTATAATAAGCAGTGAAAATGTTTATTTTAAAATATGATTAATATTGAACAACTTTGTGCACCAAATCAAAGTTGGCATTTCCCCACAAGACTTTTAGACCCTCAATAATGTAAGAAGTACAACAAATAATAGTTATGTCATATCATTAAATATCATTTTATGAAAATTCACATTTTGTTCACATCACTAGGTATAACCTTGAGAAAACTTCTTGATATTCTTGACTCAATATTTATTTATATTGTTATGTTGATATATATGTTTGAAAACTGCAAGGAAAGTATTTTTATACCATTAACTTGACGGTTACACCACATGACACTTCTAAAGTCATTACATCATTTTTATTTTTATTTGTGCAATGATTACATTGCTATGAACTTGACAAATGTGTTTTAAATTAGATTTTTTTTTTTTTAAGATTTCTCGTTAATATCACATTGGACAACATGTCAATGACACTTCAATATGTTCAGATATTCCCATAAATTCAAGAACGTGTGTGATTGTGTGTGTGTGTGTGTGAGACTCGGCTAGACTGAAATGTCTGTATATGAATGTCTGACCGGAAGAATCAAGATCATCATGTGTGTCCCCAAAACAAGGTGAACTCTATAAACAGATGTATGAGCAGCACTAAGTGTGTGTGTTAAAGGTGATGTAAAAGTGCACGTACAGTGATTAGATCCGCTCCAGTGCTGCTGTCGGAACGGATGATGTGGGATCTTGTCCGGGATCAGACATCCTCTGCTCTGGTTATAATAATCCATCATGAGGAAAGGGTTCACATCCACACTCTCATACATGATCAGATCGGACACATCCACGAATACACACTTCAACTGAGAGATGAGTCCATCCCACACATTCCCAGATATTCCCAGAGGAGATCAGGATCTACAGCAGCACGGAAAACTCAAAGTGAAGCCCGTGTGCATCATCAGAGATCCGGATCGATCCAATCGATATGTGATCAAATGCAACTTACTGCAGGAAAGACAAATATAGGGGTTAAGAGAGAAACATTTTGTCCTGGTTTGAAAAGGTGCAAATATAAATGATGTGTGATGTTGTTCGTACTCCAAATCCTCGATCGGTTTAATAATGCAATAGTGAAACAGAAAATCACCAAAGCAGCAATAAATCCATGAAATGTCCAGTGTGAAATGATGCTGATAATGAGTTTGTCCGGTTTAATGTTGTTATTTGATCCGTTTATGTCCGTGCGGTCATTAAACTCTTTCACCGACGTTAAAGAGATCGTTTAAATGTCTCGTCTCGGATATAAACAGCACACAGACGCGTGTATAATCAGCGTGTGTGTGTGTGTGTGTTTGTGTGTTTTAATCCGGTGTGTTCACGGAGCGGCGGAGAATGTGATCAGACTGTGACGAGAGCGAGCGGCTGTCTGTAAGCCCCGCCCACATCACATTCACTATAAATGTCTGTCGCAGAACTCCGCCCACATTCCGCTCTCTCTCTCTCTCTCTCTCTCTCTCTCTCTCTCTCTCTGGGTCTCTGTCACTTTTAATGGGTAAAACATCATCATTAAATAAGCACACACACACACAGATATCAATGAAATCCTCAGAAGTTACACCTGTAGCGGAGGAGCACATGCTTTTTTAACCAATCAGAAACACTCTCTGCCTGTCAATCATTTCTGGTCTGGTTGGGTGACATGTCAGACCCCACCATAAGGACTGAATTATCAGGCTGATAATTAAAAACTTTACCTATTGGACTCTTTTTACAGATTGTAAAGGCAAGTTTGACACGGTGACACAACTGATGATCTTAAAGTGAAATCGGAAACTGTTGGTTGACTTTTCTTTAGCTGAAATCAGTCTATGCTTACCAAAATACAAAACACTGCCCCCGGTGGCCTACGCAATAAGTGCTGTTGGGTGTATGGGCACAGGTAACAAATAGGGTCAAAGGGGTGCTAAAAGCGATTTGTGAAGCGAGCTGTTTACATTTTTTTAATGAAATATTTTTGAATTGTTCCGTGTAAATGTATAAAACGTTTGCATGTTTTCCCTAGTGATGTTATCCAGCGTTCTCTATTGTTTTCCTCTTGTGGAAAGTCGTGGAAACATAATAGTGGATTTTTTCTTTTGCTGTTGGGAACACAAAATTAAATATTTGCTATCGTCTCCCATTCACTGCTATAGAAGTGTAACCTGCTATAGTTTAAATGTGAAAAGGGTCCACATTATGAGAACTGATTATAACTTGTGTAACGTGATTCCAACAAATGATAAGGTTTCAGGCATTATGGGATGCCAATAATTATAACTGTCTATATAATTCATACTTTTAACTTATTAAAACAACATTTTACCAAAAAGTATATTTACGGTCTTGTTAAATATACATATTCAATGTCAGTTATAAGGTCATTTATACTTTGAACAAATATTTTACCATTCAATTACATAAATAGTTTTTACTTATAATTAAGTTACCAATGATCATGTTCTTAACAAAGCATTTTTACATTCCTTTCCCATTATAATAACTAACATTATTTGTTACAGAAGTTCACAAACACATACATCAGTGCATAAAAGTGGACATTTCAAGTTTCATCATAATAAAGTTTTAGATTTTTGTCATCTGAAGTTCCAGATGAAGAAACACGTTTGCAGAAAAAGATGTCTTGTTACGAGAATAGCACAAATGATTTCAAGAAACTCATTCACACTTTATGAATATTAAACGCATGTCCCGTCAGTTTTCCTTCAGCACAGCATCTTTAGGGGTCCTCCCACTCAACTAGTTCTTTCAACACTCATTCACTTCTCTTCTTTCTTTCTCTCTCTCTGTCACTAATTTGCCTAATGTTATGCGGTTGAACTTTCTCTGAACCTGTGGAAGCAGGCAGCCTCACCTCTCAATGACCCGCTCCATGACACAGATTCACTTCCACGCCATTCTCATCTGACATCACACAAAGGCGTTCCACCTTGTTCATTAGTCTCAGACTCAGCAAGAAGAGCCGTTTCCTTTGAACAAACAGCGGGAAATGAGTCGCTCAACTGACGGTCAACAGGGGAGGCATAGGAAGTTTCAGATGCGTGTCACTCACATTTTCTACTGAATATCCAAAGTATTGATCCAAAAGTGACAAGAAAGAGGGAACGTTTGAGACCAAGAAAAGCTCACTCTGAAATCACTGTGTCAAAAGTCCTACAGTAAGTTCGCTATGACATTTTATGTTGTCAATTTGATTTAAGGCATAACAAGTGAAATGTGACAGTTCCAAACAGTTGGGACAGTCGAGAGTGAACTACTGTGTAACATCACCATTTCTTGACTTCTTAAACGTTTGGGCACTGAAGACACAAGTTTGTCAAGTTTGCCAAGCAGAATTATAGCTGTGCAATTGCACGGGCCGTATTTTGCACTTCATAATGCACCACACATTCTCAGTTGGAAAAGATGGCATGAGGGATCAGAGATCACGTGCATTCAGAAGTGCTTTCGTCTTTCCCTTTACGCATCAAGATCTGACCGGACTCATTGAATCTTTTAAATAAACATTGTTCTCAAAGTGCTGGATTAATCGCTGAGCATCCGTTCAGAAGTCTTGACTTGTCCTTGCAATAGGATTTTTGGAGACTCCTCACACTATAAGACAACTGCCTCACCTGTTTAACATCACTCGTCACATTGTTATTAGTCCTTTATTGCCCCTGTCTAAACTTTTTTGGAATGTGTTACAGTCATCAGTTTCAGAAAAAGAAACGTATTTCTTCAAAAAGCAATGCAGTTGATTTGGTCAAACTTTAAGTATCTTGTCTTTATACTGTTTATCTTTAATACAAGTCAAAATCACTCCTTTTGGTTTTAATTAACATTTTACATCCTGTCCCAACTTTTTTTAAATTGGGGTTGTAAGCAGAGGATGAATCTAAAAGTGTGTATGTCAGTGTGTGTGTGAGTGTCATTGTGTATGTGAGTGTGTGTGTGTTTGTGTGAGAGTGTGTGTGTGTGTATGTGTGTGAGTGAGAGAGAGAGAGAGTGTGTGTATGTCAGTGTGAGTGAGCGTATGTGTCAGTGTGTGTGAGTTTGTATTTGTGTTTATGTGTGTGTGTGTGTGTGTGTGTGTGTGTGTGTGTGTGTGTGTCAGTGTGTGTGTGGGCATGTTTATGTTGTTTATGAGGACATTTGTTAGGTTACAAACTGGTAATTACAAGGGTATTATGCTATAAATGTGGTTTATGAGGACATTTCTAGTGTCCCCATAATTTATATAGCTAAAATGATGTTTTATTGAAAATGTAAAAATGCAGAAAGTTTTCTGTGAGGGTTAGGTTTAGGGGTTGTGTTAAGTTTAGGGGATAGAATCTATAGTTTGTACAGTATAAAAATCATTATGTCTATGTAAAGTCCTCATAATGATAGGTAGGCAAACATACAGCCTTTTTCCAAAATGTATTAAATTCATTATTTTCCTCAAAATTCTACAAACAATACCCCATAATGACAACGTGAAAGAAGTTTGATTGAAATCTTTGAAAAGTTATATATAAAAAAAAAAAATTATAAAAAAAAAATCACTTGTACATAAGTATTCACAGCCTTTGCCATGACACTCAAAATTGAGCTCAGGTGCTTCCTGTTTCCACTGATCATCCTTGAGATGTTTCTACAACTTGATTGGAGTCCACCTGTGGTAAATTCAGTTGATTGGACATGATTTGGAAAGGCACAAACCTGTCTATATAAGGTCTCATAGTTAACAGTGCATGTCAGAGCACAAACCAAGCCATGAAGTCCAAAGAATTTGTCTGTAGACCTCCGAGACAGGATTGTATCGAGGCACAGATCTGGGGAAGGGTACAGAAAATGTATTCAGCATTGAAGGTCCCAATGAGCACAGTGGCCTCCATCCGTAAATGGAAGAAGTTTGGAAGCACCAGGACTCTTCCTAGAGCTGGCCGCCCGACCAAACTGAGCAATCGGGGAGAAGGACCTTAGTCAGGGAGGTGACAAAGAACCCGATGGTCACTCTGACAGAGCTCCAGCGTTTCTCTGTGGAGAGAGGAGAACCTTCCAGAAGAGCAACCATCTCTGCAGCACTCAGGCCTGTATGGTAGAGTGGCCAGACGGAAGCCACTCCTCGGTAAAAGGCACATGACAGCCCGCATGGAGTTTGGCAAAAGGCACCTGAAGGACTCTGACCATGAGAAACAAAATTCACTGGTCTGATGAAACAAAGATTGAACTCTTTGGCCTGAATGACAAGCGTCATGTCTGGAGGAAACCAGGCACCGCTCATCACCTGGCCAATACCATCCCTACAGTGAAGCATGGTGGTGGCAGCATCATGCTGTGGGGATGTTTTTCAGCAGCAGGAACTGGGAGACTAGTCAGGAACAAGGGAATGATGAATGTAGAAATGTACGGAGACATCCTTGATGAAAACCTGCTCCAGAGCGCTCTAGACCTCAGACTGGGGCGAAGGTTCAACTTCCAACAGGATAACAACCCTAAGCACACAGCCAAGATAACAAAGGAGTGTCTACGGGAAAACACTGTGAATGTCCTTGAGTGGCCCAGCCAGAGCCCAGACTTGAACCTGATTGAACATGTCTGGAGAGATCTGAAAATGGCTGTGCACCGATGCTCCCCATCCAACTTGATGGAGCTTGAGAGGTGCCCAAAAATAGGTGTGCCAATGGGAGAAACTGCCCAAAAATAGGTGTGCCAAGCTTGTAGCATCATACACAAAAAGACTTGAGGCTGTAATTGGTGCCAAAGATGCTTCAACAAAGTATTGAGCAAAGGCTGTGAATACTTATGCACATGTGATTTTTTTTAAAACAATTTTTTATTTGCAAAGATTTCAAACAAACTTCTTTCATGTTGTCATTATGAGGTATTGTTTGTAGAATTTTGAGGAAAATAATGAATTTAATCAATTTTGGAATAAGGCTGTAACATAACAAAATGTGGAAAATTGAAGCACTGTGAATACTTTCCGGATTCACTGCATCTGCTGATAAGATTTCAACACAATGCTGTTTCTCCTTAGGGAGGTGGCTGGTGGCATAGTGGGCTAACACACAGAACTGGTAATCAGAAGGTTGCTGGTTTGATCCCCACAAGCCACCACCATTATGTCCTTGAGTAAGACACTTAACTCCAGGTTGCTCCGGGGGGATTTTCCCTGTAATAATTGCACTGTAAGTCATTTTGGATAAAAGCGTTTGCCAAATGCAAAAATGTAAATTTAAAATGTCTTCTCCAGTCGTTGTGTAGATTGGGACATGGACTGCTCTACATCCATTGTAGATGAAAATTAGACTAGTTAAAAGCATGTAATTCAGGCTCACTTTGAGTTTTTGAATTTAATAGTGCCCTGGTTTAACCCTCTGGGGTCTGAGGGTATTTTGGGCCCTGGAGAAATTTTGACATGCCTTGACATTTGTGCTTTTTTCAGTTACTTAAAAACATATTAATGGCTAAAGTCTGATAACACTGTATTCAGCACAAACTGGGCTACAATAATATGTGAGCAACATGTGTGTACATGTTTGTATTTTTGAGAAAAAAAGTTTATGCATGGTTTTTGAAAAAAAAAAATTTTAAGTCACTGAAATAAGGCCATATAACACATACTAAACATTTGTCCACAATACTTTTGTGAACTGGATCTTGTAGCCTAGAGTTTTTGCTACAAAATGATGTGAAAACCATCCTGATCACTCATTCATACAAAACAATATAGTAATTGAACTTTTGTAAGACACTTTTAGTGTTGAAAGGTCATATGTGAGGAGGCATGAACTATCATGAATATTGATTGTAATTCACACCTGAGGAGACAAAAGACCCCTCCCCTGGGCCTATCAATGAGGAATGTGACAGAAAGAGAATGAATGTGTGGAGACTTAATGTTCAAAATCAAGTACAAGTTAAAAGAAGTAATCTGACTATACATTTTCTTTACATAAAGACTTAACTTAATTTTAGACCTACACTACCATTTAAAAGAAGTCTCTTCTGCTCACCAAGACTGCATTTATTTGATCCAAAATACAGTAAAAACATTGTGTGAACAATTTGTGATCAAAGCTGAATTTTCAGCATCATTACTGCAGTCTTCAGTGTCACATGATCCTTCAGAAATCATTATAATATGCTGATTTTCTAATATGGGCATATTTAAAGTGCATTTTACTCATTTAACCTGAACACATATTTGCAAGCACAAGCTTTTTTGATGATAATGAGGCAGCATAAACACTAGTTAAAATATAATCTAAACATTCATATTATTTTTATATCATATTACATATCATATTTATATTATACAGCATACAATTTAAATACCTGCTTTAGCTGAAACAGCATTTAAATGTAACTAAATCTTGCTTATTAGGAGTCATATTTCAAATGTCAATACTCTGAATCCTGACTGGCAAGTCTGGAAACAGTCCCACTAGTAAAATATGTACATGTTTATATAAAATAGCATGTCAACTAATGAAAACTAAATGACTAACTTGTCCAAAATTGTATCCTCGTCTGGATTAATTCACTCTTCAAAATAAAAACGTTCATCGGAGTCCCGCTCTTCTTCTGAGGAAAATGTTAACTCTTCATCACTATCCAGGAGTTTTCTCACTTGTGTATCGTGCTGTCTTTCAAACGTGCAGAAAAGTGAATTAACTTGTTTTTTTTCTGTTGACATGCACAGTCGGGGGCGTTCACCATTTGCATTGATCGTCTCAGCACATTAGCGTATGAATGGCGCACTCTGCTGGTGGGTTTGATCACATTAGCTATAATTAGCTGAGCCAGGAGAAACTGTACGTCGCTTTGTTTCATACAGATTACATTGCAGGAGAATATTTGTTTTAAATTTGTATTGTTTTATTTAAACGTAGACATTTTAAGCTTTCTTTAGACATATGTTTCATGTTTGTGTGATAAGTATTCGCAGAGTTTCAGTTCATTTTTGTGACGTGTTTCTGAAATATGCTCGAGAACACAGAGACTGCTGAAAGCTCACCCTTTTTATTTTCTTTATTTTACAAAAGCACAAGATTTTGTTGTTATTGTGAGTGTACACAAATAAAAGTAGACCCTTTATAGTCTCTATTGATGTCTTACACTTATCTGTATACCCAAAAATGACGGAGTATTTTATGTTATTTCCGCTGTAATGACGATTGTTAAGTGGAAATTGTTAGTGGAGTCGTGTGGATGAACTTTATGATCCTTTTATGTCCTTTTTTGTGCTTGAAAGTTTTGAAATCCATTGACTTGCATTGTATGCACAAAAATACAACTTATCTCCATAAAAATATCTTGAATATCAAATTAGTTTGAGATGGCATGAGGGTGAGTTAATTATTAAATAATGATTATTTTTCATTTTACCTAGGTTTGATGTCAAATTAAATCCAAGAAACATAATGGTTTAAATGTAACCCTGATTATATTTAAATATGGTTTAAAGGTTTGATGAAACTGAATTATTAGATAAACATTGATTTAACATTTAAATGTCTCACGCAGAATGCACATGTATGTGTGTTTTTGTGAGGAAGATTTGGGATGGGAGAACTTCATGAGAAAGTGGAAATGCAGTGACAGTTTTTGTGATTTACTCAGGATGATGGGAGAAGATGCTAGTTTGTGCAAGACTGGCTTTGCATTTATCCTGATTCAACCTCCTCATTCACACATGGCAGATTACATACACTCACGAGTGGCACCCCACCCCATGCCAGGGCAGTCAGTGTTTGAGTGTGCTTGATAAACGGTGGGACAAGGGAGTAAAGGTGGCTTTATGGGCCAGGCTGATGGCAATAATTGTGGATAGTACCTTTGAGAGTGTTAAACTAATTTTATAACCCACACTAAAATGTATTATTTCCTGGAAGTTACGAAAGGTGCCCTATAACAGGACAATGGGTGTTTGGTTTTTAACAGTCCTGTCACATGCATTGTTTTCAAGGTTGCTGTTACGACCTAAGTTCATTCTGAAACAGTTCATCCTGAAACAGTGTCAAAAATTACAAACTAAAGTTGGCAACTGTGTGAATTCTGGCAGACTACGAAATTACTTTTATGTTGAGTCCAAGGAGACTAATCTTACATCTTAAAACTTCTGAGAGTAAATTTGTGTCATAAGAAAAATTGGGGGCTCGTCCAGGATCTTGCAAGAAAGCAGACCTTTTCACAGGTCTAAATGAAGAATCTTAGCATAAAATAGGTCAGGTATTTATGTTCCACAGAACAAATGAAAAGTAATAGATAAAGAAGAGAGTACAGCACTATGTAACTATCATAATGATTCAAATTAAAGACTTGAATTTCAAACTGCAGAAAATCCCAATGATTTTGCAAAACGGCTGACTGTATGTGCACTGTTTCTTCAGCAAAGCAGTCTTGGAATTAATCGACCTGTTTTATGTGACATCACTGTATGAATCCACTGTCATGTTTGTGACCAAAACCCCATATATATCCTTCAGTGCACTGTGGGATGTGGGAAAGTCTGCCAAATATTTGATTTTATTTATGAATCTTGAAAAAGTGATACTGCTGTTTACTCACCAGAGCCAAATGTAATTTTTCTTTCAATAAAGGAGAGGAGGGATAGAAAATGTTTTGTTTGTTTTTACTTATTTCTTCAGACATGATTAAATGGACAACTTAAATCAAGTCAGATAAAATTAAACTGCACATAGGACAATGTTAGATTCATAACACCCAGACTGTATAAAGCTATAGATTCCTAATTGCACTATAATGTCAATATACAGTATATATATTTTTATAATATATATATTCTAATGTTAATCAATTAACAACACATCATAAGATTATGAAGCACAGACTTTATTTACGACACCAGACCATAATGTAAACATTCATATTTAAGTCATATTCACACAGAAAGTTTATATGGAAAATACCGTAACCATCAGATCGTCACTAACTGAATGAGAGCTATAGCAGGCAGTTCAACAGGGGGTGTGTTTCATAAATCTAGACACACACAACAGACTCCACGTGGCCTCATATTTTGGTTTTATTCTGTCTAACCCATCATTCCTAGAACACACAGAAGCATAGCCCCTTTAATGCGCTCTATCGAACACACTCAGTCATTATGGCACACACGGAAGCTCTGGCGAGGGTTCTTTACAGCATACGGCTGATGTATGGCACTCATAACCTGCTATACTGCCTGATACACGCCTTCAGTCACAGTGTGTGAATAAAGCTCCATGTGTGCAAATGGTTTCACATAGAAATCATTATTAGGTAAGTTTGCTCTTGAATTTATTCTACATTTAGGATTACATTTAGAACCAACTGAAACCACACGCAAACAAAAATGGAAAGTGGGATATATATATATATATATATATGTATATATATAGATATATATACACTGTATATATTAGGGCTGTTAGAATTAACACGTTAATTGTTCTTAATATCGATTAACATATTAATACAGCACAAACACTGGTGTGAAGGGTGCAACCTTTGTAATGTGTCTGCCCGGAGTCATTACACTGATGCACACTTCACAAGTATTTTCAGCCAGTGTAAAATGCATTTAATCACTTATAAATGAATTATGATCACTTATATAATTCTTAACAAACACCAAAATGCAGAATGAGACATCTTTGTTTGTAAGCATTTTTCATGTGGAGATCAAAGCGGTGCTGGACTTTGGCATACAGTTTGCCAAGCTGCGTTCACGATTCGTGTCAGAGAGTTAATGATTGCTGTAGGAAAGTGGATAGCCACAGTCTACTGGCAGATTAATAGAGATTTAATAAGATATTTAATGCACATTGCAATGAATATGCAACCTATGGGGAAAAATGAATTTTGAACATATCTGTGCCTGTTCCTGACACTCGTCATTCTACAGCATCATAGGATTCAATTCATTTCAATTAAGTCATCAAAGTCTGCTGCAACGTTCCGCACATTTGTGTCCACCTTATGTATTCATGTGGAAAAACGCGGGTGAACAGCGCTAGTGACAGTGATATATTAGATAAAAAGTTTCAATAATATACATCATCTGTACACATGTTAAACATGGTTTGCAAAGAGTGACAAATGGCAGTACAGAAGATGCACAAATACTAGTGAAAAACATCTAGTGAAGAGACCCACTGATAGAAAGGAAGAATAATAATGTGCTCTATCACGCTGTGACCACTGATGCACACATGGCAAAGTGCCTGTAGAGCCCGTCCTCGTGATGTTGAGTGGAGTGCAGAGGAATAGAAACACTCTCTGGTTGAGTGCCGCTGAAGTGGATTAGTCCACTGTCGGCTCTCTTTCACAGGATTTCCTGTCTGCATTATGACACCGCCCTACATGACATGCACTTGACACCAGATCATCAAAGCACTCACAGAGTGTGTACTGAACATGCAGGTGAATATGCAATGGCAACTCATTCTGGCAAGACAAAATGGAAATGGCCAATGTGGTGATGATGTGCATTCAGTTGACTGACCTCCCAACCTGGCCTCATAAGAAGTCTTAAAATAGTACAAGATGGTGAAATGAAAAGAAATTGTACCAAATTGGCTTGTACTGAAACTAATGACTTTTACTTCCATAGACAAAAACAAATGAGCCAACAAACGATGTTATTACAATTTCTACTAAGTTTAACCCCAAACTCAAACCCTAAACCTAATGTAGACAATATGTAGATGCTCCTCTGAATGCCTCCCCCAGCCTCCCGGTGTCTGAATGTTCGCAAACTGTATGTCAGGGCCTTCAGAGTGAGCTGAAATGCTAATAGGCATCTGATAACCAGCAAACAAAGCCAGTCACTGCCCTGAGCCCATGGGGTGTTTGAAGGGGATGGGCCAGGGGTAATGAAATGGATAACTTCCAAACCTCCTCATTAAAGACAATACAGGATGATCAACATATCAAAGAGGAGAGAGAGAGAGAGAGAGAGAGAGAGAGAGAGAGAGTGTGTGTGTGTGTGTGTGGGTCTGTGGCCTTCCTTTCGAGGTAACTTCACATATATCATTAAAGTATTACATACATTTTCTGTATGTTTTGCTGTATTTCATTGTAACATTTTTACATTTTCCAGCAGTAACAGTCCAATTCAAATATTTATATTTCCCCAGTTACACAGTTACAAACTGTATCTCAAATAAGAGCATACATCAATACTATGATATATTTGCTTTAATACTTATTAATTCTACTAAACTGTTTAATACTGGATACCCAAAAAAATAACTTTTATATGGAGCACCTTAAAGGACAAGCAGAGAATATATTTGGAAAGTTTGGCATTTCCTCTCAATATGTTTTCATCACTTTTGACCTCTTGTGTTCTGATTTCAGTCATTACGTCTGTGTTTTACTGAATGATAATAAAGGGCAAAAATGTTTTATCAGAATTCTGAATCATATCAGTCTCTGCATGTTGATATCAGATACCTAATCTGTGACACTTTAATTGAGTCGTTGTTCTACATATAACTTGTATTGACAGTAGTAATAACAGTAAATTATGCATAACTACAAGTAACTAACACTAAACCAAACCATAACCATATAGTAAGTATATGTTGATAATTAATATTACCCAGTACTTACTTGAGTAATTACACTGAAACAAGGACACTAAAATAAAGTGTAACCAAATAGTCTCATAGAATGAAAGTTAATCGAATTACGCAAACTGACACATGAGCCAAGAGTGTCACAGAAGTGACACAAAAAGTTGTGATTGCTTCAAAAAATGCACTTTTCATGTCACATTTGCTTTTATAAAACACAATCGGTTAGTTTAGGTTTTGGTTAAGGGTAAGGAAGTCAGTTTTGTTTAACTCTATTTTAGGACACTATTGGTTAGGTTAAGGTTAAAGTTTTAGGTTAGGGAGGTATGCTTTACTCATTAAAACCTCCATCCACCCCCCATTGGACATTTGACTGGGAAACTGCAGCAAAATGAATAATGAAGCACACCATTTTGGTTTGAAAAAAATGTGGCCATGGACACAATTTTCATGAGATCAAATTGGAAGAATTTCATGTGAGTGTACATGCATTCGCTTTGTAAAATGTATTTTAAATTAAATGTATCTAAATCATTTAAATTAAAATCTTTAAATTCAACGTTTAAATTCTTGTTTTATAATGTGGCGCTCGGCTGTACAAGCCCAATATATGAATGTGTTTGAAATGGACAAATCTCAAAACAGTTACATCTGTCTTTAGCATCGTCCCGTTTCAAACGGATCACCCAAAATGCATCTTAAAATTACCATAAAGGAATTCATTCAGAAACTTGTGCAGTTTATTTACATTTATGCATTTGGCAGATGCTTTTATCTAAAGCGATTTACAGTGCACTTATTATAGGAGTAACAACCTGGAGTTAAGTGTCTTACTCAAGGACACAATGGTGGTGGCTGTGGGGTTAGAACCTGTGACCTTCTGATTAACAGCCCTGTGCGTTAGTCCACTACGCCACCACCACTCCCTTGATAACAAACCTGAAAGATTGGTTTGCACTTCTTTTTATTAGGAACATAATAATAATAAAGCTGAAAATAATAAAGGCAGCACTTCCTAATAAATTACCCTCTCTCTATATTTAATTGGGTGTGGCTCATTGCCATCTGTCGCTCGTCGGGACAGTGCACACACCTTTCACAAGACCTCAAGATATCAAGCTGTTTTGAAAACAGACGTAGAATCTGGGACTCGTCTCGGCCTGACACAGGAGTGCACACACTACAAGAACATCAAAACATCAAAAGAGACACGCTTAGAGAACACTAGACTTTAGTGTGTTACAATTGCCTGTGGTCTCCCCTGATCTAGTGAACTCATTTACAGGTATTTGACATGACTCGAGCATGACACACACTGCAGGACACTTGAGATAAGGGCCCCCTGAAGCCCATCTGAGTCACAGTGGCCCTCCATTAGCATTTAAATGTGTTTGATAAGATGTGAGAGGACACAGGCCGCTCTAAATACACTCCAGTATAGCTGATCATTAGAATCAATAAAAGAGCTGATCACAGCCACTGATGGACAGCTGTCTGAAGAGAGCTCACATCCACAATCTCATTTAAACATGGAAATGAAGGATTCAGACATATTTTTCATTAAAATTGCAGAATCTGCACTATTTATGTATCTTTACTATATCTTTGTAAAGACGTTGAGATCTCCATTCTTCCATTAAAGCACACAAGATGCTCTTTGGATCTTTCTCAAATCATGAGTTTTCACTGAACTGAAGGTTTTTCCCTGAGCGATAATGGTGGAAATATTCAATAATGTTTTGTAGTCAAGACTTTAAGATATGTTCCTACACAGATGTTTTGGTTACAATCATTGAGTATTATTGTCTTATTTTACAGTACAAATGTCTAAACATAAACCTTACTCACCCTTGTGTAGGTTCAAATCCGTAGTACTTTCTTTCTTACAGTATGTTGATCCAAGATGGCGGTGCGGTAGCACGCAGCGGCCACTCCGGATCCAAAATGGTACTACTTTTGTCACTTAGCCTGACTTTTACGGCACATGGACATCAGAGAAACTGGTGTTCGTGTCTACTATCGGCAGACACTGCTAAAATATAAGATTCATAAGAACAACCAAGCTGCATGATGATCCACAGGAGAAGCTACGAGAACTCGGCTTGCTGCGGAGACCAGGCCTCCAGTCCTCGGCGTCGCCTGATGTCGGTGGCCGGGGGAGGGGACGTCGTAAGTGGGTCAGAGATGTCACTCACAGCTGATTGGATCAGCATTTGCGATCTGTGACCCAGAATAAAACCTGCAGGTTAGCCATGTAGCATAAGTTGCTATGGTGATGAACACTGCCTTCTTGACTAATGTCAAACGTACCTGGGTAACCACTGAAACTGGTGTCATGAGGTAGGCCTCATCTGACTCATATGGCTTGATGTTTGTTGAGAAAATGAGAGAAGCTTGTTCAAAGTGGCACGCATGTTCACAAGAGAAGTTGGACCATTTATCACTAAAAACAAAACAAGTTCTTGCATGAACGCGTATCGAATGCCTTCAGAAGTCAAGTTACATGGACTACTAAATAATTTGGCGTCCTTTTTAAGCTTTAAAGTGAGTCACAATCAACTGCCATTGTATGGAAAATAATGTTTTTTTTAAAACATCTCCATTTGTGTACCACAGAAAAAAGTCATATTGGTTTGGTATGTTATGAGGATGAGTAAATGATGACAGAATTAAAATTTTAGGGTAAAATATCCTTTTATTTCATTTTTTCTTTGTGTGCACAGAAAGGTCATGTGACAGGGTCATGTGATTGGCACACACAGAAACAAACAGTGGGTCAAAATGAAGGGATTCGATGCATCATGATAAAATTTATATTTGTTATACAGCGGTCTACGTATACTTTCCATTCAGAAAGAAAATGAGCAAGCTTGTTAATTAAACCATGAAAATGTGTAACCCGCACACAAACACACAAGATGAGGCAGTCACAATGTCGGAGAAAACTGCTTTTATTAGTATAAGAGCAGGCAACAGTACAAAAACAGGGCAAATCCAGTGAAGAATGGTCAGGGAAAGCGTAGAGTCGAAAGCCGGGGAATCAAGGAGAGTAAAGGGGGCAAATCCGGGAGAGTAGTCGAGGGGAGCGAGGGTCAAAGCCGGGGTAAACAGGATGTATAACAAGTGGGAGCAAAGACAGGGGAACTAGGGGAGCTGGCAAGCTAAGAGGAAGAATAGTAGGGAGGTCAAAACTAGACGAGACTAGCGGGGGGGCAAAACTAGGCGAGACTAGCGGGGCAAAGATACGGGGAACTAAATACAATAACCAACGGGATACAAACGGAAGGATAGTGTATTTATAGGGGTGAGTGCAGGTGTAAACAATGTGTGGGGATTGGAAGCGCGTGAGTGCAGGTGGTCATAATGTTCTGGCTGAAGCACGTGAGAATCGAGCATGAGTCAGAGGGGGGAGATAGTTTACGAGCGAGAGCTCGTAATAGCAAAACCGGGTGTGGAAGCCCGAGGGAGGAAAAAGAGCGTACGAGCTCAAGGGGGCGGAGCGAGGGAGCGGGAAGCGAGCACGCTCGCGGAGTGCATGTGTGCGTGCTCGAGGAAGCGGAGATGGGGCAGAGGAGTGGGGTTTGTGACAGTACTCCCCTCTCTATAACGGACGGCTCCTGACGGCCGCTCTCGTCTGCTAAGCTCGAGGAAGCGGAGATGGGGCAGAGGAGCAGGGTTCGTGACAGTACTCCCCCCTCTATAACGGACGGCTCCTGACGGCCGCTCTCGTCTGCTAAGCTCGAGGAAGCGGAGATGGGGCAGAGGAGCAGGGTTCGTGACAGTACTCCCCCCTCTATAACGGACGGCTCCTGACGGCCGCGCTCGGCTGCTAAGCTCGAGGGAACAGAACGAGCGTGTGAGCTCGCGGGGGGCAGAACGAGCGTGTGAGCTCGAGGGGGCAGAACGAGCGTGTGAGCTCGAGGGAACAGAAAACCCACAAAACACACAAACAAAATGAGGACAGTCCAAGGGGGATAGAAGGTACAAAATGGAAATAAAACAGTCCATCGGGGGTCAATGGGCAGTTCAAGGCAATGTCAGGAGGAACATAGCGGACAGGCGGGTGGTCGGGAGATCTAGGGGGCAGCCGTAGGGCAGAGACTGGGTCAGGGGGTCTGGAAGGCGACTGGAGAACAGGGACTGGGTCCGGGGGTCTGGAAGGTGACCACCGGACAGAAATAGGGTCCGGAGGCCAGGGAAGAGGCCACAGGACAGGTAGAGGGTCAGGAAGTCCGGGCTGAGCCGTGAAAGGCGGAGCCGTCAGAGGCGGCACCATAGGTGGCTCTGGAGGTGGGGTCCTGGAAGGCTCCGGAGGTGGAGCCGACGGAGGCTTTAGGGGCGAAGGCCTGGAAGGCTCTGGAGGTGGAGCCGAAGGAGGCTTTAGGGGCAAAGGCCTGGAAGGCTCTGGAGGTGGAGCCGAAGGAGGCTTTAGGGGCGAAGGCCTGGAAGGCTCTGGGGGTGGAGCCGAAGGAGGCTTTTTGGGGCGAAGGCCTGGAAGGCTCTGGGGGTGGAGCCGAAAGAGGCTTTAGGGGCGAAGGCCTGGAAGGCTCTGGGGGTGGAGCCGAAGGAGGCTTTAGGGGCGAAGGCCTGGAAGGCTCTGGAGGTGGAGCCAAGGGGGGCTTTAGGGGCGAAGGCCTGGAAGGCTCAGGAAGTGGAGCCCATGGACGTGGCGCCGTAGGAGGCTCCAGAGGTGAAGCCCTGGAAGGCTCTGGAGGCAGAGCTGGGGGAGGTGACGCTGTGGGAGGTGGCGCCGTAGAAGGCTCCAGGAGTGAAGCCCTGGTAGGCTCTGGAGGCAGAGCCGGGGGAGGTGGCGCCGTAGGAGGCTTGGGAGGCGGAGCCGCAGGAGGCTCGGGAGGCGAATCTCTAGAAGGCTCTGGAGTCTTTGGGAGCAGAGCCATGAGAGGCTCAGGAGGTGGAGCCGTAGGAGGCTCTGGAGGCAGAGCCATAGGAGCCTCTAGTGGCCGAGCCCTGGAAGGCTCGAGAGGCTTGAAGGGGGGGCCATGAAAGACTCGAGAGACGAAGCCCTGAGAGGCTTGAGAGGAGGAGGAGCCCTGAAAGACTCGAGAGGGGGAGCCCTGAGAGGCTTGAGAGGGGGAGGAGCCCTGAGAGACTCTAGAGGTGAACCCGTGAGAGGCTTAAGGGGTGGAGCCATGAGAGACCCGAGGGGCGGAGCTCTGAGAGGCGGAGGAGCCCTGAGAGGCTCGAGAGGCGAAGCCGTGAGAGGCTTGAGGGGTGGAGCCATGAAAGACTCGAGAGGGGAAGCCCTGAGAGGCTTGAGAGGGGGAGGAGCCCTGAGAGACTCGAGAGGCGAAGCCGTGAGAGGTTTGAGGGGTGGAGCCATGAAAGACTCGTGAGGAGAATCCCTAGGAGGCTTGAGAGGGGGAGGGGCCCTGAGAGACTCGTGAGGCAAAGCCGTGAGAGGCTTGAGGGGTGGAGCCATGAAAGACTCGTGAGGAGAAGACCTGGGAGGCTTGAGAGGCGGAGCCCGGGGGGGCTCGAGAGGAGGAGCCCGCGAGGGCTCTGAGGGGCGAGCAGAGGCTGGCAGAGCCGTGGAAGATTCTGGGGGCGGAGCAGAACCCGGCAGAGCCGTGGAAGACTCTGGGGGCGAAGCAGAACCCGGCAGAGCCGTGGAAGACTCTGGGGGCGGAGCAGAACCCGGCAGAGCCGTGGAAGACTCTGAGGGAACCTCTGCGGTCTTGAGCACAAGACGAGACTGGGGAGAAGGGACCCTCTTCCTTCTCTTACGTCTTCGGCCAACAGGGGATGTGGCCATGGGGACGGTCGAGGCTACAGGCGCTGGCTCTGGGGCGGTCGAGGCTACAGGCGCTGGCTCGCTGACCGTGGCAGACATGGGCGCTGGCTCGCCGGCCGCGGCAGGCAGGGGCGCTGGCTCGTTGGCCGTGGCAGACCTGGGCGCTGGCTCGTTGGCCGTGGCAGGCATGGGCGCTAACTCGCTGGCCGTGCCAGGCTTCGAGGCTGGGGCCGTGACAGGTATGGGCGTTGACTCGCTGGCCGTGCCAGGCTTCGAGGCTGGGGCCGTGACAGGCCTCGGGATTGGGGCCATGTCAGGCTTCGGGACTAGGGCCGTGTAAGGCTTCGGGACTAGGGCCGTGTAAGGCTTCAAGACGGGGGCCGTGTAAGGCTTCAAGACGGGGGCCGTGTAAGGCTTCAAGACGGGGGCCGTAGTAGGCTTCAAGACGGGGGCCGTGGTAGGCTTCGAGACGGGGGCCGTGGTAGGCCTCGAGACGGGGGCCATGGTGTAGAGCGCTGGTTCAGTATCTGCCTCCCCCACAGTAAACGAGGAACCAACGCACAGCAGGGCGAGGTCAATAAACTGAGCCAGGTTGAGAGAGCAGCGACCACCAGGCATGTATGATGAGGCTGGCTCATTCAGTCCATCTTGAAAAATGTCTTTCAGAACCACCTCATCAAAATTCACCTGGTTGGCCAGGGCACAAAAATCAGTAACATAAGCCTCCAAGGTTTGGCTCCCCTGACGCAAAACCATGAGTTGGGCCGCTGGGCCCATGATGTCGAGGGCGGGGTTATGAGTTACACAACCGCTGCCTCGCATAAAAAACCCTAGGTTAAGCGTCAAAAGAGCCGTCAAACCTCTCAGGGGTTGAAGGCTCACGGCGCCAGAAATGCGCTGGGAGTATAAACGGGCTCAGGGACAGACACAGGCAGAACAGGGTGACAAAAGTCAAACAAAGTGCTTACCTGCTGTCCCTGGGCTGTGAGTGCGTGGTAATCTCTCCCAGCCGCAAATCAGCGCTCGAACACGCTACCGAAAATCCGCTCTAGTGAGCTGCGCGAATCCGTGGGGTGCATTATGACTGCCTTCGGTTAGGTTGGTTATTCTGTAACCCGCACACAAACACACAAGATGAGGCAGTCACAATGTCGGAGAAAACTGCTTTTATTAGTATAAGAGCAGGCAACAGTACAAAAACAGGGCAAATCCAGTGAAGAATGGTCAGGGAAAGCGTAGAGTCGAAAGCCGGGCAATCAAGGAGATTAAAGGGGGCAAATCCGGGAGAGTAGTTGAGGGGAGCGAGGGTCAAAGCCGGGGTAAACAGGATGTATAACAAGTGGGAGCAAAGACAGGGGAACTAGGGGAGCTGGCAAGCTAAGAGGAAGAATAGTAGGGAGGTCAAAACTAGACGAGACTAGCGGGGGGGCAAAACTAGGCGAGACTAGCGGGGCAAAGATACGGGGAACTAAATACAATAACCAACGGGATACAAACGGAAGGATAGTGTATTTATAGGGGCGAGTGCAGGTGTAAACAACGACAGGTGATAGAGACGAGTGCAGGTGCATACAATGTGTGGGGATTGGAAGCGCGTGAGTGCAGGTGGTCATAATGTTCTGGCTGAAGCGCGTGAGAAGCGAGCATGAGTCAGAGGGGGGAGATAGTTTACGAGCAAGAGCTCGTAATAGCAAAACCGGGCGTGGAAGCCCGAGGGAGGAAAAAGAGCGTACGAGCTCAAGGGGGCGGAGCGAGGGAGCGGGAAGCGAGCACGCTCGCGGAGTGCATGTGTGCGTGCTCGAGGAAGCGGAGATGGGGCAGAGGAGCGGGGTTCGTGACAAAATGACATACCTGTATTTATGGGACCCTTTGGAGTATGGACACAGTTGTAGTATCTTTTGTAAGAAGACACTTTGATCTTTATTTCCCAAGTCTCAGAATTAATATGTGTTGTTATTTTTTAAAGCTAGAGAAGCTGAAGTTTATAGTAATGGAAATATTTTGTGCTGAACATGTTTTTATAATCTAAAAAACAATAATAAAAGTGCCAAGACAACCCAGAAATACAATGTTCTCAAAGCCACAAGTCCAAAGAAGTTATGTTTCAAATTTGAAGATGATCTAACAAAATATGAGGTTCCTGCAAGCTTTTTTCTCTGTAAACTCGCGGGAAGCATACAGAATAAAATTATGGCTTCGCCTTTCACAAAATCTGACTGCACTGCTCGTCTATTATGAATAAAACTATGCCGCATTTTTAAAAATAGACTTTGGAGACAGGCTCATTTTGTTTATGAGACTCTAATATATAAGATCATATACAGTTTTACAACATGAATGCTGCTCAGATTGCACAGTTTGTTGAAGAACGATGATGAAGGATAATTCAGGCGAGATCTCATGTAAACAATGGAGAATATATCAATATTTCTCAGATTTATCACTTTTATGGACAAAAAGTGCTATTGCGGCGGACTGTGGCAGAGCCAGTGTTGCTGTCGCAGGAGTGCGGGACCTTGAGTCGCACCAGGGCAGGATGTGTTGTATAGTTCACGTCTGCTTTTTGACTGCTGAGGATTGCTGGGCGAAATCCTCTAAGGTGTCGCCAAATAGGTCAACCGGTAGACAGGGGTATCAAGGAATCGTACCTTGTCAGCCTTGACCAGGTTGAGCCAAATGCGGCCCTCTGAACCCCCAGAGTGGACATCGCCTGCCCAGAACACCCGGAGGGCGAGATCAGTCGCCGAGTGCAGTTCCTGCATCAATCTTGTGTCAGAACTACTCTTGTGCAGTTCTTTGAGCACCTCAGCTTTGTGCACTTGCAGGAGAGCAGTGGCATCCAGGGCGGAGGTGGCCTGTCCAGCGACACTGCCATCCCTAGTCGTCAGTGATGACGTAAACCTACAGGCCCTGGATGGGAGTCTCGGATGGCTCTGCAAGGTGGTGTGAGCTCATCATGCACTTCCGGGAAGAAGGTACGGGGCGGGGCATGGCGTGGCCATGAAAAGCACTCGGGGCCCCGGTACCAATCATCAAGCCGCGAGGGTTCAGCTGGGAGTGGAGGATTCCACTCCAGCCCGACGCTCCCAGTTGCCCAGGTAGCATGGCTGTCAGCTGCAAATGGCGTCAGACTGA